>NC_056730.1:1100755381-1100857881 GCF_019279795.1 Protopterus annectens
ATTACTCAAGGACTAGGATAGCCTTCCTTTCACATCTCACTGCTGACTGAACAGTACAAAATTATACATTTATTTATTTTTATTAATTTATTTGTTCTTTGTTAATCCTACTAGGCTAGTAACCTTTGAGGTGGTATTTATACTGCTAGGAGGAATTTGGCCAGGACATTAGAGAACTTCCCGTGCTATTTTCAGTAGGTGCCATGTGACCTTTTATAGTCACCTGAGCTACCACAAACTCAAACAGATGGGGCCTCGGTTTAACGTCTCATCCAAAGGATAGATTTTAGCAGTATGTTGAATCATTCTGTTATACAACACCTCGGCGTTGCTTACCAGAGAAGTCCATTGATGAGCTCCTTGTGTAGAGAATTAGCATGCAATATGCATAGTAAAATGGAGATGAATACATTCTGTTCTATCACATTACCTGGCAAAATGACATTACTGAAAAGCAGATCTAACCAGATGTGGTGGGGTGTGAAGCCAGACTTCGTGGACGCAGATTCCAGCATATAGGGCCTCCACATGCAAACCTGAAAGTAATGCTCAACGTGATAATGAACCCTCTGACATGCTAAAATATCAACAAAATAAACCTATATCATCTTAGTGCCAATATTTTCAAAAAGACATGAACAGCTCCCTTAACAACCTTTTATATATCTGTTTGGGTTCATATTATATGATTGAACTCTAGAAATAGTGAATGATCTATTATTGAACCCAAATGCATGAAACCACAAAATGTCGAAGGAACGGATCAGCAAATTTTTCCCCCAGTGAAAAAATTCGCTGATCCAAAAAAAAAAATGTACAGGCAACATAAAGTGGGGGGGCTTCTTCCCCCACAACCCCCAATGAGGGGGGCTGTACCCCTCCACCTTAAATATACCAACTCCGAGATAGCACCACAGTGAAGAAAACAGCAAAGTCCGGAGAACGGCCCAGCGAATTTCTTTCCTTGGGAAAAATTCACTGATCCATTCCTTTGATATTCTGTGGTTTCATGCATTTAGGTTCAACAAATGAGCGTTTGCTATTTCTAGCATTCGATCATGTAATAGGAACCCTATCTGTTTGATTTTGATGGCCAGATAAAGGAATCTTATACACGTGAGTTTGTACATTTTGACACACCATTGTTGGAGCTTCCATGTCTTCATACATGCTTGTTTGATTCCATTAATGTTTGACACATTTTCTGCCCAAAGATAGAAAGCCTTCATGCCAATTCTTAGGAAAATGGTTAAAAATGTAATTACTTCTGTAAAATATTTTGGTTCTAATAATGAGCACACAGTCAAGACACTAACTTCCTTATAATAAAATAACGGCCATAGTGAGCTAGCATTAAGGATGTATGTTAACGGCTTAATATTCATATGAATATTAACACTGTTTGACTGATTGGCATATGGCATAAATATCTGTCTTTGGGCTATGTGCAAGAAAAATCTTATTGCTCATACCAGAGCTGGATTCAGACAATATCAATAATAGCACATTAAACAGGCAACTGAAAATAAATGGAATTTTTTTTTTATATTTCATCTCTGCAGTTACCAAGTCTGTGAGGCTAACCAGATGTACTCCTGTTTCATATCTGATAAAGTGATGTTTTAAAATTGTATGGTTAAAAAATAATCTTTCTCAGGAGGGCATCCATGTAAGTTTAGACTGAGAATAAAAATGATTTGGCATGGGGCCAATTGATTGGCTATAGAGTGGCTAGAAATCCCCTAGGTGTTTGGAGGTGTTTTTAAATCAAGTATATGAACATTCAAATGTTTAAAAATGAATAAAGCTGTGAGTTAATTGGAATACTGAGATAAAATATTACAGGAGGAAAGCTATTTTTTATAGATTTATAGATTCATAGATTCAAAGATTGTTACTAAGCTAATAACCTGGGGGGGGGGGCTTTCTAAGTCTAGCCAAGTTTTCCTGCAAGAATAATGACGTCATGTATCCAAAGAGGACATTGAAAACTACAAGTTATGTACTCACCATAACGCTTGATGTATGTGGTCCATCTCGCCACACATTCTTACTCACGGGTTCGGAGCCGAACATCGGCTCCGACTCGGCCAACTTATACTTTTCTAGCACGAAGTCTCTAATTGGCTGGGCTAACCTGGTATCCCATGTTGCACCACTCCACAACCCTAGATCTAGATTGCAGCAGCTCATAGTCACACCTCATGCACAACCACAGTTCAGAAGAGTAGAAAACACTAACCAGGGCAGCAAAGAAAAAATAACCAATACCGAAGGGTACTTAAAACAAATGTCTCCTCCAAATCCTCCAAGAGGGGGGAAGGTGGGAGGGAACGTAAGAATGTGAGGCGAGATGGACCACATACATCAAGCGTTATGGTGAGTACATAACTTGTAGATGTTATGTGGTCCAATCTCGCCTACATTCTTACTCATGGGACAGCATCCCTAGCATCTCTATCCTGGGAGGCTCAATGGAAGATGCTCCTCAGAACAGTGGAACCAAATGAAGCCCGGCCCCTAGAAGCCACGTCTAATTTGTAATAAGTAATGAAGGTGTGGGGAGAAGCCCACGTGGCTGCAGCACAAATTTCATCCAATGATAGTCTGGAGTGATAAGCTACTGAAGCTGAAATAGCCTTGGTGGAGTGAGCCTTGACAGGGAACGGTAACTCTCTGCCTGCCGACGAGTAAATGTAGGAGATGCAGTCAGAAATCCACCTGGAAATTGTAATCTTAGAAACAGGGAAACCTGTTCTGTTTTCTGAGAAGGACACAAAGAGTTGATCAGACTTACAAAGTTGTTTAGTCCTGTGTAAGTAAAAACGAAGCTGCCTGTGTACGTCCAATTGGTGAAACTTAAACTCCGCCTTGTTGGAAAATTGAGGAAAGAAAACTGGCAGCTCAATGGACTGATTGAGGTTAACGGCAGAGGTTACCTTCAGAAGGAAGGATTAGGTCTCAAGGAAACCCTGTCCTTATGAAATATTAAATAAGGGGATTTGATGGACAACGCTTGAATCTCCGACACCCGTCTGGCTGATGTGATAGCTATTAAAAATGCAGTCTTCCAAGACAGAAATTTTAACTCACAGGTGGCAGCTGGTTCGAAAGGTGATGATGTCAGGGCCTGTAACACAAACTTTAAATCCCATGGCATGATGGGTTCTGACACAGGAGGCCAAAGCAACAAGGTGCCCCACAAAAAGGCCTTACATAGCTTATGTGCCAGGAGAGAAGGTTCGTAATAGGTATGAAAATTGGAAATAGTGGCTAGCTGAACCTTAATTGTTGCAGGGGCAGAATCCTGTTGAAAAAGAGTGGATAAAAAATCTAAGACAGCAGGAATGGGGGCTGTGAAAGGATCTAGTCCCTTGGCCTGAGCCCAAATTGAAAATCTTCTCCACTTGCTGGATTAAATCGTCCTGGTAGAAGATTTGTGAGAAGAAGATAAAATGTGTACTACCTCAGGTGAAAAACGATGAAGTCTGACTAAGGATGGAAGTGGAGTAGCCAGGCTGTCAAACTGAGGGTCCTCAGGGAGGGATAGGACTGTCCCGACATGTGTGTCAGTAGGTCTGGTGCTGGATCCAGAGTCCAAGGACTGTCCTCTGCATGCTGATGAAGAAAGGAGAACCAGACTTGGCGAGGCCAATGTGGGGCAATAAGAATCATCTTGCTTCCCAAGGAAATGACTTTCTAGATCACTCTTGGTAGCAGAGGAAACAGAGGGAAAGCATAGAGCAGACCGGGAGGCCAATCGTGGACTAGAGTGTCCCTGGGTGACTCCCCCTGTGGGGGGATCAGAGTGAAGTAGTTGCTGCACTTGGTATTGTGGGGATTGGCGAAAAGGTCACAGCAAGGCTGACCCCACGTGTTGAAAATCTGCTCCGCAACTCGGCAGTTCAGGGACCACTTGTAAGGCATCAGAATAGCTCTGCTTAGCCTGTCTGCAATCACATTGGCTTTCCCCAGAATGTGCGTTGCCACTGGGAACCGTCGGGAAGACACTGCCCACTGCCACACTCACATGGCCTCTCTGCATAGGGGGTAAGACCTGGTTCCCCCTTGCTTGTTCAGGTACCACACGACAGACATGTTGTCCGAGTGAATTGCAATTGTTCCTAGGGGAAGAGAGCTCTGCAGTGCTTGCAACACCAGTAGCACCGCTCTCATCTCTAGTACATTGATGTGCAGATGTACCTCGTGATCCTGCCAGGTGCCTTGGACCATCCTGCCCAGATAATGCCCCCCCCCTATCTGGGAGGTGTCCATGGTCACCGTGGCAACCAGAGTCATTGGAGTAAATGGATTCCCTTTGTTCAAGTTGGTGGGATGCAGCCACCAACAGAGGTCCTGTTTGCACCGATTGGTGAGTAGGATCAGATGGGACAGGGGAAGTTTCTGAAAGGACTATTGGGCCGAGAGAAGCCACTGCAGGAGCCTCATGTGTAATCTGGCCAGGGGCACTAACATAATGGTGGCTGCCATGGATCCCAGGAGCTGAAGGACCCATCTGGCCTGAACCTTCTTGGGGGTTAGCAACACGCAAACCTGACCCTGCAACACCTCTATCCTTTCTTGAGGCAGGAACACGCGCATGTGAACGGTGTCTAGCTCTGCACCTATAAATGTGACACGCTGTGAGGGCAGAAAGGCAGACTTTCCCCAGTTCAAGGTAATTCCTAGTTGATGACAATGGGCAATGGTCTTTTCCCTGGCCTGAATGAGAAGATGTCTGGTGGGGGTGGTGAGGAGCCAGTCGTCCAGGTATGGAAACACTTGGAATTCTTGACGTCTCAGGTGAGCTGTCACCACTGCCAAACACTTGGTGAACACCCTGGGGGCTGTGGTGAGGCCAAAGGGCAGGGCATGAAACTGGAAATGACTGGCTCCCAGCCAGAAGCGTAAGTGACTCCTGGATACCCTGTCCATTTTGATAAGGTAGTAAGCATCCTTGAGATTGATGGAGCACATCCATACTTCTTTTCCCAGTAACGGGAAAATAGACTGAAGGGTGACCATTTGGAACTTGGACTTTAGAACGTAGCAGTTCAGTCGGCTGAGATCCAAGCTGGGTCTCAAGTCCCCTGTTTTTTTCGGCACCAAAAAGATTCTCGAGTAAGTCCCTAATCCGATCTGGTCTGAGGGGACCGGTTGGATGACTCCTTTTTCCAGCAACTTTGAGATTTCTAGAGTTGAGTGATCCCTTTGACTGGGTGGAACATCTTGGATTCTCTTGGCTGGCAGGGGTCTGATAACAAGGGGATGGAATAACCTCCGGTAACTATTCAAAGCACCCATCGATCCTGAGTGATACTTGCCCAGGCTTCTGGGTACAACAAAATGCGGCCGCCGACTGGCTCCGGAATAGCACAGTCTGGCAATACATCAGGGACGATGATAGGGAGGCCCGCGAAAGGAATCATGGTCTCCCGAATTGTGAGGGCCTCCTCTGCCCCTAGGGTGGCGTCTTCTAGAATAGCCTCCCCCTCCTCTGCAGGGGGACTCACCCTGAGTGGCAGGGAAAAACTTCTGTGACTTTTTGAACCACATTTTCCCTTCCTTCTGAGCCATGGGGTAAGGCTTAGATGGAAGGGAAAAACGGACCCTTACAGCAGATAGGGTCTTTCCCTCTTGCTCGCATCTAGTGAGGGTGTCTTTCACTTTGGTCCCAAACAGTGAGGACCCATCAAAGGGGGCGTCAGTGAAGGAAGACTTGAAGGCCTCCACAAAATGACACAGGCGCATCCAGGCTTGCCTCCTAAGGGCTACACCTGAACTAGCTGCCCTGCTCACCCCTTCGGCTGCATAAAATATGAGCCTCATGGACGAGTTGACAATCGAGCCAAGAGTAGACAAATGGGTGTTAACCATCTGTGTTAATGCCTCAGGTATGTTACCCATTGGAGTATCTCCTAACTCTTTAAGGAGATCTCTCTGGAGCCGAGTAAAGTGACATAGATAGTTCAGAGACCGAAGTGTGAAGGTCGCTGAAGAGAGGGTACACTTCCCGTACTGAGCCATACTCCTGGACTCCTTGTTAGGAGGATGGACAGAGGAAAAAGACTCAGCTACTTCCTGCTGAGTGGCCGCCGCCACCACCATGGCATCCACAGAAACCCCTTTGGACAGGAACTCTTTCCCAGGGGGAGCTGACAGAAATTTATTAGGGCATCTTGGTACAGGTTCCACTGAGTCAGGAGTCTCCCACGCCCTTCGACAGATCAAATCCAGGAGCTCGTTGAAGGGTGTAGACACCCAGGAGGTGGAGGGTTGAGCCCCAAAGACCATGAGGAATACCGACTCCTCCTCAGAGGGGGTTTTGGACAACCAGCCACCTCTCTGCCTCAAAATATCCAGGATGTCTGAGAAAGAGATGTCATCGGAGGACGACTTGGGGGACCCCTCTGACTCCTCGAGGTTGGTATCAGAGGTGAGGGACTCATCCTGGGAGTCTATGTGCTTCCTCTTGCACAACGTATTTCTTGGGGGCTCCTCAGGCACAGACTCTGAGGGGCCCTCAGAAAGTTGGGGACCGCTCATGGGGGTAACCCCAGACCTTGGGGCTCCACTGTCAACCGATAGGGGGACATCAGAGGCTCTCGCTGGCGTGGAAGGGGATGGAATGACCGATCCGGGTGATGTGACTGAGGATCTGGCCAGTGCGCTCCTCATGGCCTCGAAGGCGGGTCCCCCCGAATCCGAGGATCGACCACCCTCCGAGGCCAAGATCGGAACCGAAGTTCCCTGAGCCGAAGCACCAAGAGGGAGGCTCGGAACCGACAAAAGTCCCAAAGTATCCCCCTCGGGCCCGACAGAGGAAACCTGGATTCTGAAACCAGAGGACGGAGCCGACATGGTAGAAGCCGACGTCGGCACCGATAAGGCCTTAAGAGATATCGGAGCCAGCAAAACATCACCTGGAGCCAAACACTGTGGCTCCGAAGACAAGGAGGTGCTTAAAGGAGGAAAAATGGGTGCACTCATCGGGACTGACTCCGGAGCCGACTGGGTCGGAGCCGAAAATAATTTAGCCAAAACCAGTGACTGCAGGAGTCTCTGAACCACCCTATCCACATCCAAATCAGAGAGTCTGGAGGATTTGGAGGAGAGAGAAGGTGACTGTGATCTCCTATCTGGAGATCCTTGTCTGACACTAGGAGATTGGCTCCGAATGGGCTCTAACAGGATAGGAGCCGAGGCCGATTCAAGAATCACAGCTACCTCCTGCGGCCCTGAGGACAAGGGAGCTGAGGCGGTAGAGTCCAATTTAGTAGTCTTCTCTGAAGGCTCCGATGTAACAGATGGAGCCGGAGATCTTTTCTTAGCCTTAGAAGTCTTGGATTTAGACTGTGAACCAGAGGAAGAGTCCAAGGACTCCTCAAAAGAAGGCTTAAGAAGGCCCTTCAGTATAAGTTTATTTTTTATCTCCTGTAGTACCCTGGGGCTAAAAGCGTGACAAAAACTACAGGACTCTTGTAAATGTATCGCCCCCAAGCAATATACATAAACAGCATGTCCATCTGTTATGGACATCTTGTAGCTACATTTTGAACACTTCTTAAACCCGGAGGGTTTGTGTTCTTTTTGATCCTTAGACATAATGGCCAAATCACAGTACAAAAGCACAGAAACAGAACTGTAGGCCACAATGGAAAAGGTGGGAAACTACCGCTAACAACAATGACAGAATCTCTAAGTTAAACAATTCTGACCCGACAAAGGACACACACTGTAGCAAGGGACAAACACTTTCCTCAGACAACCACACAACGGAGGGAGGACTAGGTCCTCTAACTTAAACAGGCCTAGCCCGTAGGAATGGAGAGATACCACAAACAAAACACTCACACCACAAAACAATGATAATAACAAGCAAACAGCTATTAAAATAGCTTTTATGAAGAAAGAGAACGATTTTCAGTTAGAAAAAATAGTTTTAAAGCTACTTAGCCACAGCCAAGCGAGACCACATCCTAGCTCCACGAGCAGCAAACGAGATCTGGGGTTGTGGAGCGGTGCAACATGGGATACCAGGTTAGCCCAGCCAATTAGAGACTTTGTGCTAGAAAAGTATAAGTTGGCTGAGTCGAAGCCGATGTTCAGCTCCGAACCCATGAGTAAGAATGTAGGCGAGATTGGACCACATAACATCCAGGCATTTATAAGCTACCTCTGTCCATAAGAGACTTGGGTGCCAGGCCCAATATAAATTTCCTATTCCCCATCCACTTGTATAGGTTGTGCTTAAACTGAGTAATAGAAGAACTGAGCTTCACATGGATGGGAAGCGTGTTCCATAGGAGGAGCAGTCTGTGGGACACATATCTGTCTCTCCAGCATGCCCAACTGTTGACTTCTGAAAAAAAAGGGAGATATGTAACAATGTTCAAAGGCTGTTTATGTGGTTGCTTTAATAATTTGAGGAAAGGAATACCAACTAATGATGATGTGACTTTACATGGTTCATTCTTAGTGCTGTGGTGTAGAAGAGTGACAGATTTTCCTATTAACACCCTGTTTAAATGGGTGGTATAGTATGCAGTAAGGGTAAAATGTTGGCACATTGTGCAGTAAGGGTAACACATTGGTACATTGTTTAAACTTTCTACCTTCCAGCTTTAAGTTCCCTCATACACAAAAATGCTAGGAAGGCACTTGACAAAGAAAACACACAGACACATCCATGCATGGCGTCTTTATCACATCGTTGAGCACTGTAAATGTCGAATGCCTCTTTGTCGAGCCCTATTTGTTGAAGGCTTCATCTGTTGAATGATCATTGCAGCAAACTTTTTCCCACAGGCCATTATTGGGAATTTGCTCTTTTCCCCACTGTAGTGCGATCTCGGAGTTGGTATATTTAGTTGGGGGGAGTGTGGGGGGTGCAGCCCCCCCCAGCAGGGTGGGTTTTAAAAATGCTGTTTTTGTTGTGGTCGGTAGGTTGGCCAACTTGTTATTTACTGTGGGAAGCAGTTTCACTTAAATGATTGTTCGATGGATGAAGTTTCAACAAATAGGGTTCGATGAAGAGGCTTCAACGTTTAGAGCATTCGACGGTGTGACATAGACCCGCATGCATGTATATGTATAATCTGTTATTCAGTGTACTGAACTGTCGTAAATAAATAAATTTAATATGTATTGTATAGCATTCTGCTACTGTTTTTCTATAATTTTTGTGAATTGCATGGTCACTTTGTAGGTTCTGCTTCTCCCAGACAGTAAGAAACAGTTTGTAATAAAAAAAGAAAAGTCAAAAGATCATAAAAGGGCCTCCATATGTGACAGTCTACTTTTAAATTTTACCTCGGACCAAGTGTCTTCTACGATTAGTTAATTATACATGAATTTTCAATGAAAGTATTTGGCTTATTCAACAGAGTATTTGAACGTTTTCATATATCACTGCTAAGCAACCTAAAGCTCCTATAGCTAATTACTACTTTTGACATTACTTTTTACAATATCTCTGAAAATAGCTGTGCTGTATTGACGATGACATACAGGCGCTAGCTATCCCTTCTGCAGTGAATAATTGGATGTTTCATGAGTACAAAAGATGGAATGCATCCAAATCATCGAAAGTGGATTTCTACCTAAGACTGACAGAATTTTGTAAACTGCTAGTTATCATGAGTGCTGTGGCTTTTTTTTTACCTGAATATATGAAGCAGCAAGGCATATGCACATGTTTTGGTTTCACCTTCGCTGCCCCTTTCATTTTCTTAATGATGTTTCTCGTTTATGCCTACTGTAAAATAAAACAAGACTGCTGTCCTCTAACATGTATCTTTTGCGTCAGTCTGTAGGAGGAAAAACAGAGGACATCCGGTTCTTACAACTATGAACCAGACCCATTCCTAACAAATGCAAATCCCTTTTCTGAGAAACCCATTTGTGTCTGAGTGTAGGCAACATTAAGAGAAGCTCAGTTCAGGAATTCCCTGCCATAAAAGTGAGACTTGACCGTCTGTTGAGTGAGAATGACTGTGGGGGAAGGCCATTAACTGGGAAGAATAAATCAGTCCCTTTTAAAGCAGACAGGAAACTACTATTAATGAAGGAGGTTGTTCAGACAAGGTCACCAGAAAATGTTACTTTGTAGTCAAATAATTCTTAAATGTTCTTACAAAATGCAGAGTTTATAGGATGTAGGAAACACACATGAATACAGTGAAAGTTTCAAAAATTCAAAATAGGTGTTTTTTTATTTGTGTAGTTTAAATTTTTTAATACCATGTTACAACCATTTGATATTTTAAATCAAGTTAAGAATGTAGTATATTTGGACTTTACCGCCACTTTTTATGCTGATAAAATAAAACATATAGTAAATGATACTTACTGGCATGTGTAGTTTGCTTAACAGGTGTTCTCTTAGATACATACATCTGTCAACCTCTTAGTGCAAAAAATCTGGACAAAGCCTAAAAAATGGTGCACAAAGGCCCCAAAAATGGCTGTGTGTTTTATATATTGCACTTAAAAAGTTGCTAGAATAATAGGATTTGTGTTAATATGCATTTTCTGAAGGATATGAAATCTGAAATTTAAAATATGTCATTATTTAGTTACTTCAATCTTCAGTGTTGTGCTAGAAAATCACTAATTTTATCAGGAACAGAGCAAAATATGAGGCAAGTATCTGGACTTTTGGACATTTTAGAGGTATGCTTTGATAACAGTAAAGAATTCAAAGAGCATAAGTAATTAGTGTTACATGGAAAATATGA
This sequence comes from Protopterus annectens, assembly GCF_019279795.1. Taxonomy (NCBI): domain Eukaryota; kingdom Metazoa; phylum Chordata; order Ceratodontiformes; family Protopteridae; genus Protopterus; species Protopterus annectens. Next base: position 1,100,766,121 of record NC_056730.1, read on the forward strand.
ATGTTCCATTGTATTCATACATTGACAGAATTATTAACAGAATTATTTACAGAGTTATTCCAAACAGTATCAAAAAGCAAGATAAAAATCTGTTCTACTTTTGTTACTCACTGCTCCCTGACCATTGTTTTGTTTAATGTTTACTTACACGTTTATTTACATTTTTGTATTTTGGGGGGTGTTCCACTCCTGATCATTAATCAGGGATGTTTATAATACATAACTAGTGCTGAAGCAGAGCTCTCCTTACTTAACTGTAGGTTCTTTCAGGGTCCAGCTTTCCTGGTTGCTCCCCCATCAATCCATACATTCAAACCCATGTTTCCACTTCATTTGCACCTAACCCTTGACCAGTGCTAATTAGTTGGTGTATGATGTTTAAGCAGTGTTACGTCGCAGTTTCACTTACATTTCCTACATATTCTTCATGCTTGGAGATGCTGATTTTTTGCTTATGATATCTGATCTTGGAGAACTTGATAACTTACTTCTATTGTTTTACAGTGCATTTATTGCTCTGGCCTCAAAAAGATGATTCATTAAGAAAAAGAATTTGTAATAAACTATATGCAAATTGTTCTTTGGGTGCTCTGTGTGTGTGTGTGTGTGTGTGTGTGTGTGTGTGTGTGTGTGTGTGTGTGTGTGTGGCTGTTATGTATGTGCACGCTTGGGTGATTGTGTGCATGTGTGTACATGTCTGCACCGACTTCAGTGATTGATTTTGTGTGTGTATGTGTGTGTGTGTGTTTCATGTATGTGCATGTTTTTATGTGTGTGTGTGTGTGTGTGTGTGTGTGTGTGTGTGTGTGTGTGACTGTTATGTATGTGCATGCTTGGGTGATTGTATGCATGTGTGTACATGTCTGCACTGACTTCAGTGATTGATTTTGTGTGTGTGTGTTTCATATATGTGCATATTTTTATATGTGTGTGTGTGTATGGCTGTTATGTATGTGCACGCTTGGGTGATTGTGTGCAAGTGTGTACATGTCTGCACCGACTCCAGTGATTGAGTTTGTGTGTGTGTGTGTGTGTGTGTGTGTGTGTGTGTGTGTGTGTGTGTGTGTGTGTGTGTGTGTATGTGCACGCTTGGGTGATTGTGTGCATGTGTGTACATGTCTGCACCGACTTCAGTGATTGATTTTGTGTGTGTATGTGTGTGTGTGTGTTTCATGTGTGTGTGTGTGTGTGTGTGTGTGTGTGTGTGTGTGTGTGTGTATGGCTGTTATGTATGTGCATGCTTGGGTGATTGTATGCATGTGCGTACATGTCTGCACCGACTTCAGTGATTGATTTTGTGTGTGTGTGTTTCATATATGTTCATATTTTTATATGTGTGTGTGTGTATGGCTGTTATGTATGTGCACGCTTGGGTGATTGTGTGCATGTGTGTACATGTCTGCACCGACTCCAGCGATTGAGTTTGTGTGTGTGTGTGTGTTTGTTTCATGTATGTGCATGTTTTTATATGCGTGTGTGTGTCTGTGTGTGTGTGTTTTTGAAAGGGTTGCTATGCCTCCAGACTTGCAAATTTTCTCACTGCAATACCACTCCCCTTTAACTGATAATGGCAAACATTGTACTCAGTTGTATTCTGTTTAATGTTTTCTGACACATTTGTTTACTTTTTTGTAGTTTTGAGGGTGTTCTACTCCTGACCACTATTCAGGGATGTTTAAAACATGCAACTAGTGTTTTAGCAGACCTCATTTAAATTTAGGCTCTTTCAGATTACAACTTTCTTAGCTATTCATCCATTCATCCTTCCAGTACCCATTGGCAAACTGGGCCTTGTTAAGTAAGACCCAATAAAATATGATTTATCAGTTTATCTTACCAATGAAATGTTTTTCTTTTCTTCTATTAATCCTTGTGTTTCTATTATAAGACAGTGTCAGTGGTAAATATGAGCTTGTCAGGCATCACAGATATAAATCTTTATCCTTCACAGTAAACACATTTTCAGAAGTAGCTTTTTGATGGACTGCTTCTCTATCAAATGTTTTGGATGTCTGGTTACATGTTGTCGACAAATGCTATCTGCAGAGATAAAAAAAATAATAAAAAATCCATGTATTTTCAATTGCTTATTTAATTCCTTATTTTTTGAATTTCATTTGTAAATCAGTAGATTAAGGTGCCTATTTCTGCCTGATCCACATCTTGTACTACAAAACATATTCATAGTTATTTAATAGACCAATGCCCTGTGTTTTGTAATTCTGCACTAGACCATACCTTGCACTGTAACTACAAGGCCTGATAATGAATCAGTAACCTATACTGAAAACCAACGGGTCATTTGAAAAGTTGTGCTTAGCAATTTTTCTATGTTATGTCATAAAGTTACCAATATTTTAGCTCATACATTCATTGATGTAATAATGATGATATTTTCAAATACATTAGTAGATATCTTCCGTGTTTATTATCACAATGTTCATTTGTAAACTTTTTTATCTGTTTATAGTGTATGACTTTAAAGATAATTTGCTCACGCTTCTTACCCCAGCCAAAATGACTCTGTTGCAACACAGATAGTTATCACCATTCTTTGACCGATGCAGTTCCTTTCCACTGTAACTTAGCCAACCCACGGAAGTTGTTTTCCATTACAAAAGTTGCCCTCTTTCTCACAGATTAATTCTTAGTGCATTTCTAGTGTTGCAGTGGCTCATGGGAATCATTTCATTTTGAGAAACACCAGTCACTCAAATTTGAACACAGTGTTTTGAAAATTAAAGTTTTGTCTGAACTTGCTGAAGAAAATAAAAGCAAACACTTGTTTTTTTTAATGTAAAACCAAATTTTCACAACTTCTCAGAGATAAATAGCTGCACGACGAATTGTAATAAGGTATTGGTTGAGGCATGTTGCCCCCATGTGAGGACTGAAGGGGCTATGCCTTTCACAGAAAACAAGAACCGTAAACAAACATTTTCTCAATCTTCTGATCATAATTTTGTGTATCTGAGGCAGAGTGCTCATTATTTTTTTGAGACTCATGCAGTATTTTATCCAGACCTTCTCTTTTGTTCTAAGGATTAACTCATGTAGTGTTAATATTGCAGAATCCTCCTGCAGTCATTGTAGACACAGTTCTCTGTCCTTTCTCCCTGCTGTCTTGGCACTGATAAAATAAACCTATTTTGGAAATAAAACAATGACCTGTATTCCGTGCAGCTAACAACCATCTGCCAAAGCAGTTAATGCAAATAAAACAAGTGGTATTTCTGACATAGGTTCATAGGTTGGTACTAGGCTATCAACCCTAGGGCCTATACAAGCCTAGCCATAACAATTATTCTCTGGATATTTCTTCCCACAATATTTATAGGTTCATAGGTTGGTACATAGATCATGGACGAACAGAATGAATATGTGTGCAGCCACTCACAGTATTGACTGTAGCTGTTTGTAATGCTATGAGCAATCAGAATATATAACTTCTGTTTTTGTTTCTTGTAGGCTATGACATCAGTGCTCAGGAGAGTTGGAGACAGGTTGATTGCAAGAGAGAATTTTGCTGGAACTGCACACAGAGTGCACTATTTAGCTAGAGCAATCAGTAAATGCCAGGTTTATATTCCTTGAAAAGTGAGTGAAATACAGACCCTGAGGGCTATTCATAATCAATGTGCTTATGTGTTGCAGGAATGTGCGCATGCTGTGGCTAAACGCAGGTTCGGCATGCTTTATAGAAACGAGCTGAGCTTAGGCTATGAATACCATTCAGGGTCTGTAGTTCACTCACTTTTCTCAGAATATGTGTACCTGACATTTACTGGTTGCACTAAATAGCCAGTATTATCAGCATAAGAAAAACATATGCAAATGAGACAATAATGCAATATAGATGAGGAATGGCTTAAATTTGCATAACTTTATGTAACTGAGGTCTTTTTCCACTTGCTTAGAATTCATAGTCACTTTTTATGTATGTCTGCAACACGCAGACATACCTTATAAAAGGCAAAGTTGATCTCTTTTATCTACTTTGCATTTTGCAAAGATGCTTCCTGTAGCTGCCAGGCTACCTATTTCTAATTGTGAGCTGCTTATCTCAGCCACACCAAAAGCCTAGGCTCCTTGTGGCACGCCAGTCAAGAAGGCACAGGCACCGGCAATGATTGACTCAATATTAACTTTGCTGACCAAGAAATCCTTGATAGATTTAGTGTAGACAGGGATACTGTAAGTCTTTTAGTGAGTATATATGACCCACAGACAAGGACTGGAGGGATGTATGGTCATTTAATACCTGTGGACACCATTGCATCTATAGCCTTATCTATACTTGCTACAGGACCTTCCAGAGATGAACTGGGGACATGCTAGGTACTTCTTAGGCTTCCGCCCTGAGAATGCTTCAGCAATTCCTTGATATATTTTTGACATATGTGGATCAGTATATGTGTTAGTGTCATCTCAGGAGTAAGCTTGAACCATGAGCTCCTCCTATATGGGGGCTCATTTTGCAGAGGTACTTGGTGTGATAGACTGCAACCATGTAGCCATTAGGGCCACATCTGGACCATGGGGGGGGGGTAGCACCAGAACTCAGCTGCCAGGTAGTGTGTTATGCATGGGGTTCCATCATCAACACTTTGATCCAGCATTTTGGCAGTGCTCATGATTGTCACATCTGGCCCACAGCTGCCAGTGCCCATGATTCTCACATCTGGCACACAGCTGGCATTGCCCTTGATTTTTTATAAGAAACATGCTCATAGGTACTATAATTTAAGTATGGAGGAACTTGAAGCCCCGGCAAGCTTAGACAGTAATGCTGAATTAGTGATTAAGCAAGCAGACAAGGGAGAGGCTATTGTTCTATTTGATAAATGTCATTATATGAGTTTAATGGAACTATTTTTAATGGATGAGAAAACTTTTAGAATGATAGAGTCTAGTGAAGTTAGAAAATGCATCTCTAATGTTAATATGCTTATTTATGACTTACAATTGCAGAATGATGGAGGAATTCACTTATTTTACTGTTCCATGTCCAGTGCTGCCTATTATATATGGTTTACCCAAAATACACAAGTCGTTAACAAACCCCCCTGAGACCAATTGTATCAGGAGGGGTTGGATCACAGAACCCTTATCAATGTACATACAAGACCTTCTTAGCAAATATATAATGAGATGTAGAAGTGTAGTGAAGGATTCAGGTGATTTTTTGAAGAAACTATTTGCTTGGTGTAATACTAATAAGGGGGAACATTTTGTTATGGCAACACTGGACATAGATTCTTTGTTTACAGTTATTCTGGATGATTTTGGCTTAGAGTCCATTCGGGAGTTTCTAAATATTAATACAGGCATGTCAGTGAGGAAGATAGCCACTGTATGTGAAATAATTGATATAACTCTCACAAATAATGTTTTTCCTTTTAATGAAAATTCATATTTACAGGTTTCTGGGCTGGCCATGGGCACTCCAATGGCCAATATGTATACAAACCTTGTTTTAAATCAGTGGGAGAGTAAATTTATTTACACCGATGATGGTTACTATGACCCAAATTTATTATTTTACAAGAGATTTGTAGATGATTGTTTCCTATTATGGAAAGGTACAGTAGATGAATTACACAGATTTGTTATGTCTTTAGAAGAAACTACAGATTTTCTACGCTTTAAACTATGTTTTTCAGATGCTAGGATAGCATTCTTGGATATTAATCTATTTATAGATGGTGGAGATCTACACACGTGTACATAGAAAATCTGTGCATGCAAATAGATACACAGATAGGCATAGCATGCATGCTCCTCACACCTTTAAAGGTGTTGTTAAAAGTCAGCTTTGCAGGGTGAGTAGGCTGAAGACTAAGGAGTGCATTTGCAATGAGCAAATGGAAGATCTGATGAAGGAATTTGTTGAGAGAGGGTATAATAAAGAGATTATTAACTGCATGGCCCAAGAGGTCATGGAAGAGAGATCGAATGTCACAGCCCCATTTTATAGTGAGGGGAGTCATATGAGGAATAGTGATGGTATTAATGGTCACATGGTTAGATATGTTACAACTTTTAATACCAGGACAAGAGAAGTTGAGGGTGTTGTACGAAAAAATTTTAATATTTTTTTGTCAGTCCCAGAAATTAAACAAATTATTACAGGCAGACCCTAGTTTGTATATAAGAATGAGAGGAGCCTCAAACAGAGGTTACGTTTTAAAGATTTTAAACTGAATGAGAGTAATATGGAACTTAATGCCAATAAGAAACGTGCCTTCTCTTGTCACAGTTGCAGTTGCTGTGAGGATGTAATCACAAACACCCAGTTTACTCAGCTGAATACCAAATATGTATATAATTTTGACTGCTATACTAACTGCAATACAACTTTCATAGTTTATTTGGCTACATGCACCAAATGTGTCTCATTTTATGTAGGCAAAAGTAACAGGAGACTAAAAGATCGCATTATAGAGCATAAGTCCGAAATCAGAAGAAATGTTCAGACTAACGCTTTGGCAAAACATATAGCTGAGAATACTAAAGAACATAACTTTAAATTTAGGGTCATTAAGACAATTAATAAGAATGGGAGGGGGTGATATTAATAATTTGCTAGTAAATGCTGAATACTCTAGGATAACAAGGTTGCAAGCAGATGTCCACCCTGGTATAAACAATGCAGTGAGTTTAAAACCAGTTTTAGTTAAAAGACAACATAACTTGCATTGAATTTTTAATAAATATAATGAGTTCTTTCAGATGTATAGTTTTTTCATATGTATTGACTTTATTGGTTGGCTGTGTCACATGCTCTTTTTTGTTTTTACTATTTAATTGGCATGATTAATCTTTTTGGGAATAGCACTGAAGAAGGGGAAACCCGAAAGCTTTACTGTGTTTATTGTTTTATTGTTTTATATTAAAGTGTTGAACGCATCTGTGTTCTTTTTATACTTATTTATTGCCCTTGATTCTCACATATCGCACACAGATGGCAGTGCCCTGGGGTCTCACATTGAGCACACAGCAGGCAGTGCCCTTGATTCTCACATATTGCACACAGCTGGCAGTGCCCTGGGGTCTCACATTTAGCACACAGCAGGCAGTGCCCCTGATTCTCACATATGGCACACAGCTGGCAGTGCCCTGGGGTCTCACATTTAGCACACAGCAGGCAGTGCCCTTGATTCTCACATATTGCACACGTCTGGCAGTGCCCTGGGGTCTCACATTTAGCACACAGCAGGCAGTGCCCTTGATTCTCACATATTGCACACGGCTGGCAGTGCCCTGGGGTCTCACATTTAGCACACAGCTGGCAGTGCCCTGGGGTCTCACATTTAGCACACAGCTGGCAGTGCCCTGGGGTCTCACATTTAGCACACAGCAGGCAGTGCCCTTGATTCTCACATATGGCACACAGCTGGCAGTGCCCTGGGGTCTCACATTTAGCACACAGCAGGCAGTGCCCTTGATTCTCACATATGGCACACAGCTGGCAGTGCCCTGGGGTCTCACATTTAGCACACAGCAAGCACTGCCCTTGATTCTCACATATGGCACACAGCTGGCAGTGCCCTGGGGTCTCACATTTAGCACACAGCAGGCAGTGCCCTTGATTCTCACATACTGCACACAGCTGGCAGTGCCCTGGGGTCTCACATTTAGCACACAGCAGGCAGTGCCCTTGATTCTCACATATGGCACACAGCTGGCAGTGCCCTGGGGTCTCACATTTAGCACACAGCAGGCAGTGCCCTTGATTCTCACATATTGCACACAGCTGGCAGTGCCCTGGGGTCTCACATTTAGCACACAGCAGGCAGTGCCCTTGATTCTCACATATTGCACACAGCTGGCAGTGCCCTGGGGTCTCACATTTAGCACACAGCAGGCAGTGCCCTTGATTCTCACATATTGCACACAGCTGGCAGTGCCCTGGGGTCTCACATTTAGCACACAGCAGGCAGTGCCCTTGATTCTCACATATTGCACACAGCTGGCAGTGCCCTGGGGTCTCACATTTAGCACACAGCTGACAGTGCCCATGATTCTCACATCTAGCACACAGCTGGCAGTTAAAACAAATGACTAAAGTCCAACAAAACAAGCCACCGCTCAGCCAGATAAAATACAAAGATTTATTGTTAAGCAACACACTTCTGCTTTATTCATTTATTTTAAGTGTTTTTGGTTTTTCGGTTGAGTGGTGGCTTGTTTTGTTGGACTTTATTCATTTTTTTTAAGTTTAATGTATATATAGCAACATATGTGTAAATATATATATATAAATAAATAAAAATGTACAATAAATATTAAATATATAAAAAATGAATAAAATGAATAAATAAATACACAATATTGTATGTGTATATAAATAAATATAATCTGTGATTGAGTAAATGTTGTATTTTAAAATTTATATTGTATATGTATATATATATATATATATATATATATATACACACAATATAATGGAATAATAATGTTAAAATGTATCAAATATATGTTTGAATAATAATGATAATAATGTTAATAAAAATTAATGAAATTTAAAACTTAATATGCCTACGTTTCTTCAAATGTGGTTTGATGGATGCCCTCTCATTTAGTCCATGACCTTTGTCAGCCCTGAGCATAATAATCCATCTACTCTCTCTGTCTTCTGTATGATTCATTATATCTCCTCCTCTTATATTTACATTAATTTTATCTAAAACCCTAAACATGTTCAGAATTTGTATGTATCACATGCTTGGCTAAGGCATTCTGTATATTTCCTTTCTTTATGTTATAACAATGTTCTTATCCTGTCACGCCAAAGCCCTGTTGGTTTTTCCAACATAGAAACAAGAACATAATTCACAAACAGCAAGATATACAACGCCTGAAGTCATACAGTCAGCATTAACTCGAGTATATATCTCCCTATCGGGATGTATAAATATTATGCTTGTATCTATCAATGGACAAAAACTACAATGTCCACAAGCCAGATAATAGTTATCACACAAACACATATCTTTCTTAGATGGATAGCATAATAATCTCTTGAGATTCTTTTGTTCCTATATGTAAAGTTGGAGTTTACCTACAATAGTTGTTAATACCTCGTCAGCTTGTAATATATTCCAATTTTAGAAATAATGTCTCTAACCTGTTTATTATCTGTATATGAAGTCAGAAACTGGTAGTAACTTCAGATGCGATTTTAGCATCACTGGTCATCTCAGGTTGAAGCCCAAAATATGGGGTACCTGTTGTTGAACGCAGAGTTAGTGCATTATTAATTTGTTTGTCAACTCATCAGATTTATAACCTCTCAGCAAATTTCTCTTTAAGATCATTCAAATCTGTTAGTAACCTTTATCATTTGAATTAAGCCTAGACATTCTTAGGGTCTGCCCTTTCATTATATTATTAAATACGTGCCTAGGATGCATGCTAGTTCTGAATAATAGTGTATTCCTATAGCATGATTTTCTAAAAATTCCTGTATTAAACATACCACAATTCAGTTTCTCTACATATAAGTCTAAAAATTCAATCTTCATTTGTGAATAATTCATCGTGAACTTTAAACATGGTTTTATATTGTTCATAATCATAGTGAAGTTGTTTAGTTCATCTATACTACCATTCCACAAAATAAAAACGTCATCCACAAAACGTCTATAAAATTGTACACATTTACTGTTATCCCAAACGAACTTGGTTTAACCTATGTTAATAATTATCTTTTGAAACATAGTACATATAGCAATACACTGATTGATTTACTAGTACATTTCCTTGAACTAGTTTTAGAGAATAATATTTTTATTTTCAATGACAATATTTATCAACAATTAGATGGCGTAGCTATGGGCACTCCATGTGCCAATAGCTACGCCAATATGTTCCTAGCCTATTGGGAAGAACTTTTATTGTTTGAAGAACCTATGTATAAGAAATATGTACAATTTTATAGACGTTTTGTGGATGACGTTTTTATTTTGTGGAATGGTAGTATAGATGAACTAAACAACTTCACTATGATTATGAACAATATAACACCATGTTTAAAGTTCACGATGAATTATTCACAAATGAAGATTGAATTTTTAGACTTATATGTAGAGAAACTGAATTGTGGTATGTTTAATACAGGAATTTTTAGAAAATCATGCTATAGGAATACACTATTATTCAGAACTAGCATGCATCCTAGGCACGTATTTAATAATATAATGAAAGGGCAGACCCTAAGAATGTCTAGGCTTAATTCAAATGATAAAGGTTTTCTAACAGATTTGAATGATCTTAAAGAGAAATTTGCTGAGAGAGGTTATAAATCTGATGAAGTTAACAAACAAATTAATAATGCATTAACTTTGCGTTCAACAATAGGTACCCCATATTTTGGGCTTCAATCTGAGATGACCAGTGATGCTAAAGTCACATCTGAAGTTACCACCAAGTTTCTGACTTCATATACAGCAGATAATAAACAGGTTAGAGACATTATTTCTAAAAATTGGAATATATTACAAGCTGACGAGGTATTAACAACTATTGTAGGTAAAACTCCATCTTTTACATATAGGAACAAAAAGAATCTCAAGAGAATATTATGCTATCCATCTAAGAAAGATATGTGTTTGTGTGATAACTATTATACAAAAGCTTGTGGACATTGTAGTTTTTGTCCATTGATAGATACAAGCATAATATTTATACATCCCGATACGCATAGGGAGATATATACTCAAGTTAATGCTGACTGTATGACTTCAGACGTTGTATATCTTGCTGTTTGTGAATTATGTTCTTGTTTCTATGTTGGAAAAACCAACAGGGCTTTGCGTGACAGGATAAGGGAACATTGTTATAACATAAAGAAAGGAAATATACAGAATGCCTTAGCCAAGCATGTGATACATACAAATTCTGAACATAAGTTTAGGTTTAGGGTGCTAGAGAAAATTAATGTGAATATAAGAGGAGGAGATATAATGAATCATACAGAAGACAGAGAGAGTAGATGGATTATTATGCTCAGGGCTGACAAAGGTCATGGACTAAATGAGAGGGCATCCATCAAACCACATTTGAAGAAACGTAGGCATATTAAGTTTTAAATTTCATTAATTTTTATTAATATTATCTTTATTAACATTATTATTATTATTATTATTCAAACATATATCTGATACATTTTTAACATTATTATTTCATTATATTGTGTATATATATATACATATACAATATAAATTTTAAAATACAACATTTACTCAATCACAGTTTATATTTATTTATATACACATACAATATTGTGTATTTATTTATTCATTTTATTCATTTTTTATATATTTAATATTTATTGTACATTTTTATTCATTTTTTAAGTGTTTTTGGTTTTTTGGTCTTGACACAGCTGGCAGTGACCATAATTCTCACACCTGGCACACAGCTGGACGTGCCCATGATTCTCACATCTGGCACACAGACTCACTCTACCCTCTCTTTCTGCATATCAGGATATGCTATGGTCACTTTATTTGGAAGTGCAAATGTTTCCAGTTAGATTAATTTCTGTAGTTATAATTCTGTAAGTGTTTTGCTCAGTAGTAAACCCCCCCCTTCTCTTGTTATGTCACTCCCTCATTTTCTTTTGGAGGTGATGCATATTCCCACTTGGACCATAGCTAATTACACCAGTCCTTAACCTCAGGAGAGCTGCTGAGAAGCTCTTCGACACAGCCCTCTCCCAAGCATGGATCATTATTGAGACAATGTTTGGCCTGCTGAAAGCTCATTTTCATTGCCTGAATGAGTCTGAAGGAGCCTTTACTGCATGCAGGATATTTATTCAACTGCCACATGATGGCAGTGCAGCATCCATTAGTGTTCTTTCAACTAATGATACAGTGATGGTGGCCATCTGACAGCAGTATCAAGAGACCCCATGTGTCAGGCATGTCCATGGTACACAGCTGCGTAGGAACAGAGGTAGCATATAATCCACCACTATGGGACATGGCATTAAGGTAGTGGCACTTTTACTTTAATATCACAAACATTAAACTTGGTGCATAGTTTGCTGTCTGTCCTGGCATCTGGGCTATGATGTGGTGCATGATATATGGTCACTTTACATTACAGAGTTTCATTAAACTTTAAAGAAAGTTTTTTATGCATATTTAATTGATTGATGTATTTATTTTGTTTGTGATATTTCCACTTGAATGCTGCAGCCTCACTGTCAGCTGTGATCTGTATGGTTAATGGTAAAGGCATAAGACTAGTTGTAATGACTCCTTTAAGTATAATGCTTTTGTAAAGCTGTTCAGAAGTACTGTTTTTGGGAGATAGGATGGAACAGGAATGTTCATTATCTCTTACTTTTTTAGGTTGCATTGCAAACAATAATATAAAGGAATGTGTGCTGCTACATTTGTAGAAGAAATTGGAATATATACTGTTGGCCATTACTGTATGATATTTGCTTAGATGAGATTGCACATCAGATTAGTTAGTTATTTCATAGATACCAGTCCTGTGTGTCATCAGAACCAGTAAATAGTCATCACTTGTGCAAGCCTGAAGGTGAAGTGGTAACACTGTTAGATTCTGTGGCAGGATTTATCACAGAACTAAATGCATGGGTCACTTTACATCCTCGACTGCAGTGCCCACAGAATGATAATTCAAGCAATAGTTGGAGAAGCAAATCAACTGCCCCCACAAAAATATTTTTTTCTTCTGCATAGTCTAGCAAACCTCTATTAGTGTGCACATGGAGGCAGACATGGCAGCTGTCCGTGTGCCACCATACTGTGCCCGAGGAACATCATGGCATCGTCAATGGCATCCACCATTGCTAGATACTGATGAAATTTTTCACATAGACCCTGCAGTGCTATAACCATCTGTACCTAACTCTCTGTGAGAGTGGCTTATGAATAAACTGTCATAATCATCATCATCAGCAACACCCTTTTTCCCATTTTATACTTGTGGTCAGGGTGTTTTGTTAACTGTCCCCATCTCTCTCTATTTAATGCCACACTCCTGCCTTCTTTGGCACTCCCATCTGACTTTTGCAGAACTTCTCTCATACTATCAATACGGCTCCTTGCTGGATGCCCTTGTTCCTCTTAACGTCTTCCTGTCTGTCCCAGATCTTCTTCACCAGATTGTCTTCTGCTTTTCTACACAGGTGCCCAAATCACCACAATCTGTTCTCTTTGATCTTTTCTGCAATTGGAGCTACGTTGGCTTCTGCTCTTATGTCCTCATTCTCCTTCTGTCTCACAGTGTGCATCCTACCATCCATATCAGGCACTTCATTTCCATCACCTCTAGCTTCCTCATCTGTTCTGCCTTTACTGCCCAGGTTTCTGTATCATACAGTAGTTTGTACACCTTACTTTTCAGCTACTTTGGCATTCCTCTGTCATAGACTACACCTGATACTCTATGCCAGCTGGCTTCAGCTTCTCTGATTCTAGCTTTGACCTCTTCATTCAGACTTCCCTGCTCCTCAACCACCCCTCCTAGATACTTGAAGCTATTCACCTGTTTCACTATCCTTCCTTCTATCTCAGTCCTCAGCTTCTTCTGATTTCCCTAATGTGCTGCCATTACCACTGTCTTATCTGTACTTAGTTTCATGCCATGCACTTTCAGTTTGGCATTCCATACTGATAATGGACTACATTAGCAAACATGTCAGAGGGGACAGGTTAACAAAGTTAAAATAAGGTGAAACAGGACACTAGTGCAACCAATATTACTGTATGGTACAGAAATCTGGGCAGTAAAGGCAGTGCAGATGAGGAAGCTAGAGGTGATGGAAATGAAGTTCCTGAGAAGGGTGGTAGGATGCACAGTGTGGGGCAGACAAAGAAATGAAAGACATAAGAGTAGAAGCCAAAGTAGTTCCTCTCACAAAAGGAAATACTGCCATTCCAGCTATCTGGAATTTTGTAAATAGTTATATGTCATTTGTGAATATCAGCAGGATGCAATTGCTTGTGTTACCACGATATTAGAACTCTATGTTGTCTGTATACTACTGTACTGTAAAGCTACTGGTACAGAAGTGTGTGTGTAAATTAGTGAGCTCAAGGATGTGTCCACAGTGTACCCTACTGGGAAAGAACAGAAATGTATATAAACTATTGTGCCTGTGTAAATGTAAATGTTTTAACAGTGGCAACTAGAACATAGAGGATTAACTTGCAAAACTTCAAGAAAATTGTTGAAATTAAATTGTTTTATAATTCTGCTATAAAAGTTAGTTTCAATGCAGCAAGGAGACAGGATGTCTATAACTAGGGAGCCTTCTGCATTGTATTGTAATTGTTTATTGTTTTATGTCTTCTAGCAACTGCAAACACCTGAAGGCTATGTATTTTCACAGGGAGATGCTAGATGCTGCATCAGTGGGGGCTGTTTGTGATCCTGGGAACTGAAGTCAGGTGACAAAAAGTGATGTCATACTGCAAGTATCCCAGCAGCAATATTTGAGATATTAATTTAAGATCTCTCTGTGAGAGAGAAACAGGGCATTTTTGTATTTGTCTTTGACCTGTCAACATCCACTCACCACCTCTGCACTTGACTTGCTGTAAGTAAGTTAACTAGAGTACAGTAATTTCTCTTAGATTCAGTTAGGAACATAGTAAAGATTAGTTTAGATGTTTTCTGTATTTATTTGAGACTGTCCTGCAATATTGTTTTAAATATTTCCTGTGATTTTGAACTCTGATGTCACTGTGAATACATATTTAGTGTTGTCTTTTTCTTATTATTAAGTATATTTAAACCTTTCAGCTGTAGCTGATCTGTTTAGAGATATTTAAGCTCTTGGAGTACTTGCATATCTATTTGGTGACACTGTACAGGCCACTCCTAATAGCCTGCCTCTTTGTCAAACTACCATTTGGATTAATGGTAACATTACACAGTAAAATTGGACACCCTTTTCTAAGGGCCTTAAAGTAGCTGATAAGGTGTGGCTGGTGGCAGTGGAAACTACCTTACAGTCTGGGCAGAAGGGAAATAGTTAATAAAACTGTGACAGCCTTTCCCAGGTGTGTGTGTGTGTGTGTGTGTGTGTGTGTGTGTGTGTGTCAGCTACTTGGGCAGGGACATGAAGCACTGGTTGGACAGAGAGGGTGCTGGAGGTCTTGGTTTGGCCACTCAGCTGAGATCTCAACTCTATAGCTGTGCCAGTGGGGAGTCTTTTTGGGGATATGGAGAAAGAGTGAGAAACTAGTCCCAGACTGACTGTGGTTTCTGTGTGCTTTTAAGGGAAATTGCACTTTACTGTGCATGTACTTGTCATCATCCCAATGTGTACATCCTCCACTGTTGCCAGTGGTGAGGATTGAGGCTCCTTGAGTACATGGCCAGTGCAGTGGTGTCACAGTTCCAATTGCAGAAAAGCAGAAGATGATGTGGTGAAGAAGACGGGAAGAAGGTATGAGGAAACAAGGACCTTCAGCAAAGAGGTGGATGAATTGCCAGAGAGAAGATCTGACAGTCAAGCATGAAGAAGGCAGGAGTGTGGCACTGAACTGAAAGAGATGATGGCAGTTGACATAACACCGTGAACTGATGTAGAAAATGGGTAAAGAAAGGCGGTTGATGACGAGTATGACGATGATTAAATGATTGTCATATACCTTATACTGATTTTAACCAATGTTTTTTATATTATGTCTAATTTGTTATAATTATTTAAACTGGTGATGATTGGTTTTCTCTTTGAAGATTGTAAAATTACTGCTTTTAAAATATTTTGTAATAATTTGGAGCTTTTCTCTCTGGGCCTCTTCTGAAACTGGGCTTCTACCCAGTCAGACTATTCCATTAATCAAATGTCAATAGATAGATAATTAATTAATAAATAATAAATGTCAGCTACTAGATGATTCTATACCTGCCTTGGCCCCTTTTCTTAACTCATTCCTGCCAGTAGAGCTCTTTTGAGTGTGTACTTTTAACTCCCATTTGGTATGGCTTGAACCTTTAAGAAATGAAGTCATCACTGTACGGTTAAAACAAATATTCTTATCTCTGGAACCATAAGTATTACTAGAAAACTGAAAATGGAAAACTATTCAGGATAAATTAATCTTGACATTTGTGGCATCCCTTTAAAATGGATTTTATAAGCCAAAATAAAGGCAGTAAATATTAATTTTGTAATGCTGTATAAACAGCTTAAGATATGCCATTAACCATTAAAGCAAGAGACATATTGCCAGCTGGATTGTCTTCATACAGCTGTGAGTTTTCATAAGAGTCTAGGCAGTTTTGTCTGTGTTACCTGAATGTTGAGACATTTGGATAAATATGAAAATTATTGCAATACAAATAAACAGTATACAAATAATATTCAATGTCTCTTTAGCTGCATTAGACAGAGGTCAAATATCAATACAGTTGTGTTTGTCAACGTGTACTTTAAGATGAAATCTTCTGATACCTTGTATGTGGCATGGTTTGGGAATTATTAATGCAAATATGAACAAGCAATATTTGATGCCTAGAGGCATCAGTAGGAGGTAACTGTAGAAACACCTGGAGGTGCATTCGTCTGTAATGCAGATGTTTGCCGTATGTCTGGAGGGCATCCATTAGTATGTGGTTGTCTTCAAGTGGGAGGTTGTCTTTCCAGTGTCTTGATCTCTGTTACTGCAGCATCTTGCAACCTGAAGGCATTAACTGAGAGTCACAATTAAGCCTGACCCCTGCATGGCACCTATACTGAGATTGCTTAGTAGTGCATATTGTCATAGTGTTAGTAATACATACTATCATAGTGTTAGTAGTACATACCATCATAGTGTTAGTAGTGCATACCGTCACAGTGTTAGTAGTGCATACTGTCATAGTGTTGGTAGTGCATACCGTCACAGTGTTAGTAGTACATATCATTAGTGCTAGTAGTGCATACTGTCATAGTGTTAGTAGTGCATACTGTCATAGTGTTAGTATCGCATACTGTCATAGTGATAGTAGTGCATACCGTCACAGTGTTAGTAGTACATATCATTAGTGCTAGTAGTGCATACTGTCATAGTGTTAGTAGTGCATACTGTCATAGTGTTAGTATCGCATACTGTCATAGTGATAGTAGTGCATACCATCATAGTGTTAGTTGTACATACCATCATAGTGTTAGTAGCACATAGCGTAATAGTGTTAGTAGTACATACTGTCATAGTGTTAGTAGTGCATGCTGTCATAGTGTTAGTAGTACATACCATCATAGTGTTAGTTGTACATACCATCATAGTGTTAGTAGCACATAGCGTAATAGTGTTAGTAGTACATACTGTCATAGTGTTAGTAGCACATAGCGTAATAGTGTTAGTAGTGCATACTGTCATAGTGTTAGTAGTGCATACTGTCATAGTGTTAGTAGTACATACCATCATAGTGTTAGTAGTGCATACTGTCATAGTGTTGGTAGTGCATACCGTCACAGTGTTAGTAGTGCATACTGTCATAGTGTTGGTAGTGCATACCGTCACAGTGTTAGTAGTACATATCATTAGTGTTAGTAGTACATACTGTCATAGTGTTAGTAGCACATAGCGTAATAGTGTTAGTAGTGCATACTGCCATAGTGTTAGTATCGCATACTGTCATAGTGATAGTAGTGCATACCATCATAGTGTTAGTTGTACATACCATCATAGTGTTAGTAGCACATAGCGTAATAGTGTTAGTAGTACATACTGTCATAGTGTTAGTAGCACATAGCGTAATAGTGTTAGTAGTGCATACTGTCATAGTGTTAGTAATACATACTATCATAGTGTTAGTAGTACATACCATCATAGTGTTAGTAGTGCATACTGTCATAGTGTTGGTAGTGCATACCGTCACAGTGTTAGTAGTGCATACTGTCATAGTGTTGGTAGTGCATACCGTCACAGTGTTAGTAGTACATATCATTAGTGTTAGTAGTACATACTGTCATAGTGTTAGTAGTGCATACTGTCATAGTGTTGGTAGTGCATACCGTCACAGTGTTAGTAGTACATATCATTAGTGTTAGTAGTGCATACTGTCATAGTGTTAGTAGTGCATACTGTCATAGTGTTAGTAGTGCATACTGTCATAGTGTTAGTATCGCATACTGTCATAGTGATAGTAGTGCATAGCGTCACAGTGTTAGTAGTACATATCATTAGTGCTAGTAGTGCATACTGTCATAGTGTTAGTAGTGCATACTGTCATAATGTTAGTATCGCATACTGTCATAGTGATAGTAGTGCATACCATCATAGTGTTAGTTGTACATACCATCATAGTGTTAGTAGCACATAGCGTAATAGTGTTAGTAGTACATACTGTCATAGTGTTAGTAGTGCATACTGTCATAGTGTTAGTAGTACATACCATCATAGTGTTAGTTGTACATACCATCATAGTGTTAGTAGCACATACCATCATAGTGTTAGTAGCACATAGTGTAATAGTGTTAGTAGTACATACTGTCATAGTGTTAGTAGCACATAGCGTAATAGTGTTAGTAGTGCATACTGCCATAGTGTTAGTATCGCATACTGTCATAGTGATAGTAGTGCATACCATCATAGTGTTAGTTGTACATACCATCATAGTGTTAGTAGCACATAGCGTAATAGTGTTAGTAGTACATACTGTCATAGTGTTAGTAGCACATAGCGTAATAGTGTTAGTAGTGCATACTGTCATAGTGTTAGTAATACATACTATCATAGTGTTAGTAGTACATACCATCATAGTGTTAGTAGTACATACTATCATAGTGTTAGTAGTGCATACCGTCACAGTGTTAGTAGTGCATACTGTCATAGTGTTGGTAGTGCATACCGTCACAGTGTTAGTAGTGCATACTGTCATAGTGTTGGTAGTGCATACCGTCACAGTGTTAGTAGTACATATCATTAGTGTTAGTAGTACATACCATCATAGTGTTAGTAGTGCATACTGTCATAGTGTTAGTATTGCATACTGTCATAGTGATAGTAGTGCATACCATCATAGTGTTAGTTGTACATACCATCATAGTGTTAGTAGCACATAGCGTAATAGTGTTAGTAGTACATACTGTCATAATGATAGTAGTGCATACCATCACAGTGTTAGTAGTACATACCATCATAGTGTTAGTAGCACATAGCGTAATAGTGTTAGTAGTACATACTGTCATAGTGTTAGTAGCACATAGCGTAATAGTGTTAGTAGTGCATACTGCCATAGTGTTAGTATCGCATACTGTCATAGTGATAGTAGTGCATACCATCATAGTGTTAGTTGTACATACCATCATAGTGTTAGTAGCACATACCATCATAGTGTTAGTAGCACATAGTGTAATAGTGTTAGTAGTACATACTGTCGTAGTGTTAGTAGTGCATACCGTAATAGTGTACTGGGTGATATTTTAATTTCTCTCAGATACTATTTGCAACCAGAAATTATATATGTAGTTAACATACCATGCTCATCATCATCTTATTTCGGCTGCTCCCGTTAAGGGTCACCACAGCGGATCATCTGTTTCCATTTCTTCCTGTCCTCTGCATCATGCTCTTTCACACCAACCGCCTGCATGTTCTCTCTCACCACATCCATAAACCTTATCTTAGGCCTTCCTCTTACCTGGCAGCTCCATCCTTAGCATCCTTTTCCCAATATACCCAGCATCCCTCCTCAGCATATTTCCAAATCAACGCAATCTCGCCTCTCTTGCTTTGTCTCCAAACCTTCCAACCTGGGCTGACCCTCTAATATACTGATTCCTAATCCTGTCCATCCTAGTCACACTCAGTGCAAATCTTAACATCTTTAACTCTGCCACATCCAGCTCTGACTCCTGCCTTTTTGTCAATGCCACCATCTCCAACCCATATAACATAGCTGGTCTCACTACCATCTTGTAGACCTTCCCTTTCACTCTTACTGGTACTCGTCTGTCACAAATCAGTCCTGACACTCTTCTCCACACATTCCACCCCGCCAGTACTCTCTTCTTCACCTCTCTTCCACATTCACCTTTACTCTGAACTGTTGATCCCAAGTACTTAAACTCATCCACCTTTACCAACTCTATTCCCTGCATCCTCTCCATTCCTCTACCCTCCCTCACATTTACACACATATATTCTGTTTTAGCCCTGCTGACCTTCATTCCTCTCCTCTCTAAAGCATATCTCCATCTCTCCTGGGTCTCCTCAACCTGTTCCCTACTTTTACTACATATCACAATGTCATCTGCAAACATCATAGTCCATGGGGCCACCTGTGTGATCTCATCTGTCAACCTGTCCATCACCACTGCAAATAAGAAAGGGCTCAGAGCTGATCCTTGATGTAATCCCACCTCCACCTTAAATGTGTCTGTCACTCCCACCGCAGTCCTTACCAAAGTCACACTACCCTCGTACATATCCTGTACCACTCTTACATACTTCTCTGCCACTCCCGACTTCCTCATACAATACCACAACTCCTGTCTAGGCACCCTGTCATATGCTTTCTCTAAGTCCACAAAGACACAATGCAACTCCTTCTGACCTTCTCTGTATTTCTCCAACAATACTCTCAGAGCAAGCATTGCATTTGTAGTGCTCTTTCCTGGCATGAAACCATACTGCTGATCACTAATAATCACCTCCCTTCTTAACCTAGCTTCCACTGCTCTTTCCCATAACTTCAAGCTGTGACTGATCAATTTTATCCCTGTGTAGTTACTGCAGATCTACACATCACCCTTTATTCTTAAAGATTGGTAGGAAAACACTTTTTCTCCACTCCTCAGGCATCCCCTGACTTTCCAAAATTTCATTAAACAATCTGGTTAAAAATTCCACTGCCATTTCACCTAAGCACCTCCATGCAACATACCATGCTAATGTTTTTATATGCTTGTCTGCTTCTTTGTTTCCCTTTTAAGGGCCAGAAAGAACTAAAATAAATTGCACATATCTGTCAAAAATAGCACCTTATGCTTTATCCCTACAGTGATTCTTAACATTGTAGAAAAATCATAGTTGTCATAATTTACCAGTAAATATATGCTCCTGATAAAGTCATCTTAATGAACTATACCAATATTAGTGATTTTGTAATAATTTGCAAGTATTGCTTTTTTTGATAATTCCTTTTAACTTATTTGCATTTTCCAGAGACTTCAGCTGAAAATGCAGCTCAGAGCAGTTTAATGTGGCAGATTTAAGCCTTGTGGTATAAATTAAGGCTGATTTATAAAGATCCTATATAAATGAAACCCAGGTGATTTGAGCTCTATGAATCATGCCATAACACAAGTGTTTATCCATTTCAATAGGTGTAGAGGGACTTTGACTTCTTCTGGGTGAGCTGTAGTGAAGAGTGCTGAGTGTGGGAATGTGCATCAGTACATAACGCATCAATGACACTGTAAAATATGCCATACCTTTTGGATATATATGTACTATAGTAACAGTCAGTACAACTGTTAACCTACTTGCACTGCATCCCTAAGACCCATACAGCACCTTACCGAGTACTATTAACGACATACTTGTTGACATAAAACCAAATGTAAAAGTTTAATAATGAAGTGCTTTAATTTAAAAAAAATGACTGCATCATAAAAACACAGGTTACATTATGAACCCTAAGACCATGCTATCAAAATTGCTTATATTACCCAACAAAATAAATACTGACAACTTTTTGAATAGAATCATGTACATTAAAAAGCTAGCACTTCGACATATCTGCAGATATTACACTGCTGAAATGTTTCCATTCACATGACTAAATAAGCAATAGCACTGACTAAAAAAAGTTGTGCAAGTTCACTTGACTTGTTCAGTCTAGTTAGTAAACCAACATTGTGACTGATACATGTTCCAGATGTCCTACCTTATATAGTTGCATGGGTTGGGCATGCTGATGGCACAACTCAGAGGTTGTGGTTCACACCTTCTGATTCATTCATCTGAACTTAACATCATTCACTGTTTCACTGGCAATTCACAGGACAGCATCCAAGATTGTCTTAAAGGATTTGAAGATTCTTCTCTTCCTGCTGTAGGTGTCATACCTGCAGAAACTCGACCAGGTTGTAGTTGGCACAGAGTGGAAGAAAACTGATATTTGTCAGGAGCTGGGACAGCACCGGTCATGCCAGCCAGGCATCCACTGCTCTGGGCAGTGGTGTTTGTACAGGTATGATGACCTGCAAGGGGGAGGGTGACAGCTCAGGTGGTGGAGGGAAAGACAAAGTTCTATAGTAAGTATTTTTTTCCTGTAATGTAATAAGGGTAATGTAAATAAAATGTGGTAAGTAGGCAACTATAACTAGATAAAGTCAATGCAGGCATATGTATGCATGTCTGACCATACTAAATTGCATATTTATATATGCATAGACAGTGTGAAATTGCAGGAAAATGCATAACTTTTTTAAAGTATGCATACACAGTGAATGACTACTGAACTCATTTCCAGTGGTTAATACAAGGCAGAAATAAGCCTTTACTGTCTAATGGAAAGTTGCAGACTGTAAATCATACCCTTTCTTGCTTACACTCCTTAAAGTAACCTCTAAGGCTCACAACACTTGTAGGCTACATTTGGGATGCACAGCTATAGTAGGTGTATAAAGGCCCCATTAGTCTTTTGCCTAGTATATACCTATGAACTGTGAACCTATGAAAACAATCAACTGTTAAAAGATCATCCCTCATCCTGTCAAACACTGTGACTTTACATTTTTAAGTGCCTCATTTCCCAGGCATAATTGGGCGACAAGTGCTATAATATTTTGTAGACAGGTCCACATAAGATATGATATTTCTTTTATTTTTTATTTTATTTATTTTTTGCTAACAATTACAACATGATCACACATACAGGTAATCAAAAAATGTTTAAAATAATTTTACAAAATTATAATTACATTCACAATATCTATGTCACATGTAAATGTACCATTGCCATGCTTTCTAAACATTTAATGGAGTACAATCATGAAACATCTTCTTTTGAATAACTATTTTCACCTCTATTTAATTTTTACTGATTCTCCAATTGTGGTGACTGTATAACACTATAATATATCATGTTAATACAATCACTTACCGAAGTTCCAGCTTTCTTTTACTATTTTAAAGCAGAACAAAAGAAATATGCTGAGTAAAGGAAAAAGTCTGTAGTTTTAAACATGCAAAAAAAAGTGTGTGTGTGTGTGTGTGTGTGTGAAAATGAGAGAGAAACAGGTGCAAGACTAGCATGCACAGAAGCATGAAGGGTAATATGTGGATGAGGGACAAAACCATGCCCTACTCAAATATGTCTAAGACTCAAAAATTCCCAGCTACAGCTCTGCAATCACTCATTTATGCAATTCATCACCAAGTCTTATAGCTACTTCCTTTAACTGTGGCCTTCTTTAACTACATCTTTCTTAACTGTATTATTTCTTGTATATTTTTACAGTACATGCCATACAGAAATCACTTTGGTAATGCATCATACTCTCACTCTAAACGTACAATGATCTGCTTGTCCATATATTCAGATATGTTTTCATTTTACTTTAATTGCTCTTAAAAGAATTTAAATTGTTTGCATTCACTAAATGTTTCTGGCTTAAAATGTCTTTACATTTTTATACAGATTTTTAATGCTAATACATAGTGGCACAGCTCATGTGTACACGACAATTAGACTGCGTTATCGAGTTTTTATTTTCACTGTCAGTACATTATTAACTTTACAATACAGTTCTATTCATTTCAAGTAACTTCAGAAGCACTCATGTTTCAAGTATGGTTGGTCATTTTTGCATTTGTTTCTGTTTTCAGATACTTGCATCATGTTCATGAATTTGTCGTATAAAATGCACCATTCACTATGAAATTTTCAGTTATATCCCAAATTCTACTGTAGTACCATAATCAGTCCTTACATTTGTATTATGCAATAACATCCTTGTATTGTTTTTGGGTTAATCATTTTTATGTCCAGGCTATTTTGTAGAAAATGTTCCACATATCATCAGTAGGTAATGTCTTGCTGTTCCAAAAATCAGTTTGCAAAGCCTTATAATGCATTTGTACAGCTCAGTTGCTGTATATGAATCAGTTCTGTTTAAACTCTTCAAATATCTAGCATGTGAAAAACAACTGAATTGCCTGTATTTAAATTGTTTTTGTACTGCTGCATACAGAAACGTGCTATATAGCTCATTTCTTAATACAGTTGCTGACTAGATACTTTGCTTTGTAAAAAGCAGGATTTATGGCCTTAGTTTCTCACATATATATTACGTTTATCATTCTTATAAATTCTAGATTAATGCCAACATTAGGTTTTTATATTATTTGATGTGTCTTTTTCTTTTAAAATTGATTCTTTCTCATGATTTTGTGGTCAGTAATCTGATAAACCTGCACGTGTTCTGAGGTCTGTTTTGTATTTACCAACCAAGCATTGCCCTATAACCTATGACAATATCTGTTCAGTGTGTGAGAAACAGAACATTTGAGAACGTGTATTTATTTTATTTATTTATATCTGTTTACCAGGTAGTACATTGATCAATACTGACTAATTTCAGGCTCAGCCAGGGTGAAATACAAAACATTTTACAAACAAAAAAAATATAAAAATGTTAGCAATAACAGAGAAGTTCAAACTAGTTACACAGAATATGATTAGTGTTGTTATTTACTTACTTTCAAATATTACTGAGTTTTTCCTACAGGGGCACACTGGCAAATATGCACATGTATAGTGAAAAAGTGATATGCTTCGTTCAACAAAACAAATATAATAGAAAATATTAAATAATGCATTTCATAGGACACAGGCAAAACATATCCTCAGCATTCAAAGTTATTATAAACTGGATGTGTTGTTTTGTGAAAAAAAAAAAGTAAAATAGCCTCCCTGTCCATCCACTGTAGTACATGTCCACACCTGATTATGCTGAGTGGGTGACAAATCACCAAGTCCCATGAATTCAGCTGATAACAATGGGGTGTCTAATCCCTCAATGTCAAGACCACTACAAACCTCGTCATTTATTTTAATAATAAAAAACACATTCCACCTGTTACATTGACCCATCTCATGCAAATGTAGAGCCAATTAATATGACACTGGATAGTGCCCAGTGCTTCGGTTTCCATAAGACCACTGAGGATACTGGAGAGTTTTAAAAGCTCTGAATTCAGATAATGACACCTTTATATTATCAGCAGTGCATCAGGTAGCAAAATTACCTTTGGTGCTAGAAGAGCAGAACATTAGTGCCTTGCACAACTTTTTTCTATGAGACACAGTTGTACAGCCATCAGCACTGCTGCCTTTTAGTACTTGGTTCTGGGAAATACGGTGAAACAACCATGACCACTGGTGCCTTGCATTACTTGGTTCTGTGAGACAAGGTGGCACAGTCATGATCACTAATGTCTTGCAGTACTTGGTTCTGTGAGACATGGTTCTACGAGACACAGTGGTACAGCCATGACCACTGGTGCCTTGCACTACTTGGTTCTGTGAGACACGGTGGTACAGCCATGATCATTAGTGCCTTGCAGTACTTGATTCTGTGAGACATGGTGGTACAGCCATGACCACTGGTGCCTTGCATTACTTGGTTCTATGAGACACGGTGGTACAGCCATGACCACTGGTGCCTTGCATTACTTGGTTCTATGAGACACGGTGGTACAGCCATGACCACTGGTGCCTTGCAGTACTTGGTTCTGTGAGACACACTTGTACAGCCATGACCACTGGTCCCTAGCAGTACTTAGTTCTGTGAGACACACTGGTACAGCCATAACCACTGGTGCCTTGCAGTACTTGGTTCTGTGAGACACGGTGGCATGGCCATGAACACTGGTGCCTTGCATTACTTGGTTCTGTGTGACAGGGTGGTACAGCCATGACCACTGGTGCATTGCACTATTTGGTTCTGTGAAACAGGGTGGTACAGCCATCACCATTGGTGCCTTGTGCTACTTAGTTCTGTGAGACACAGTGGTACAGCCATGGGCACTGGTGCCTTGCACTACTTGGTTTTGTGAGACATGGTGATACAGCCATGACCACTAGTGCCTTGCAGTACTTGGTTCACTGAGACACAGTGTGGTAGTCATTAGCATTTCTGTCTCTCAATACTTGGCTCTCCAGCTCAGTTCTGTTTGGAGTTTGCATATCCTCCAACTGTCCACATGGGTCTTATCTAAGGGCTCTCATTTCTAGCCTTGTCCCACAATGCTGTTAGGTGAATTGGCTTTGGCATCAACCCCATTATTTACCAGTTACACATAAGGTCAATGACTCACATCAACAATGACAAAATCATGTAGAGCCAATGTTCAGATAACCAAGTGGCTAGCCCTAATGAGGAACTAGCAGATACCTTTTGTGTGTGTGTGTGTGTGTGTGTGTGTGTGTGTGTGTGTGTGTGTGTGTGTGTGTGTGTGTGTATGTGTGCACACGCCCACATACGTGTATGTGTGGGTGTGTGTGTTTGTGTCTGTGTGTCTCTGTGTTTGTGTGTGTGTGTCTGTTTTTGTGTCGGTACACTTACACAATCTTTTTTCTTTAGAACTGGGGCAACTGACATTAAAATTAAATAGGATTACAGTTAGTGTGGAGGAATTGCTTTACATAAAAATGATATAAATATGCATATTTCTATTACATATTTAAAAATCATAAAATAATACAGTTGTCCCCTTTTCCAAGTGCAATAATGCTCTTCAAGGTTGGTTTTACAATAAAATAATGGACTTTTCAGAGATGGAAAGGCTCTCTACATGCATTGCTAGGCCTCACAGCATCCCTGGAAGGTCCATTATTTCCGTGAAAAGTCCACCCAGTCAGATGTTATTTGTTGCACGACTTCCATTATTCCAAAGGAGGACCCCCCCCAAGCATATTCAAAATCTGGACAAAGCCATAAATAAAAGTGGAACAAAGGTCCAAAAATAGGGACAATGTTTAAATATTGCTTTTAGAAATTTAGGAAGTTGACAGAATAAGAGGTTTTACATTAAGATGAATTTTCTGAAGGATATGAAGTATGAAACTCAAATGTCTGTCATTATTTTCTGACTTCAGTCTTTAATGATTTACCACTAATTTGCCAGAAAAAGCACAATTTTATGAATAAGGGATCAAAAATATGAGGCAAAAATCTGTACAGTTGAGTGGTATTCCCCCAAGTTCAACATTCTCATATCCAGATCAAGCTGCACAAAGGGAAACCTTGTCTTTTAGACAAAAATGTACTCTTCCAACATCACATACAACAAAAGCACACATGTAATGTGTTTCTGTGTGTATGTACCAAGTCACCCAGATAGACTCTCTCCCAAGTTTCTAACCAGACATGGAACGTAACAGTGTCAGTGGCTCAATAAGCAGTGCACCTGCCTTTGGTGCGGGAAGACCAGAAGGCTATGGGTTCTATCCTTACTGCACAAGATTGGATTGATGTGCAGTGTTGGAGGTGCTGCACTTCTGAGTGTGTTGTCCTTTGGATGAGACATTAAACTGAGGTTCCTAGTTCTCTGTGTACCAACTCCTTACCAACGAGTGTCATGCACTATTTGTTTGCTTACATTTTTAACTAAACCAGAATGCTTGTTGTTGCAGTTAAATTAAGCAGAGTGGAATATAAGATAATGAAGTTAACCTGTCATGCATTTTCAGCAAGAAAAAGTAGTCACTTTATTTGCTTTTAGGGCAGAGAAAAGTGCTCAAGGCTATTTCACCAATGAAGCTACCATGCAGCTACTGAGTGAGTTATTTTAGTGATGGGAATGTAATGGCAACACAATGAAAAGTTTAACTTTTTCCATTACATTAATTTACTTCACTGGAATGTTGATTTTCCATGGGGGGGGGGGGGGTTGCTATCCTTCAAGTCTATCTTGTAGTAATCATTAAGTCAATGAATTGTGCTTTGAATGTGAATGATCTCACAGGTATATATAAAAAAGAAAGAGTAGTGAACTATATTAAGAAATGCATACTTCAAATAGCTACCCTACAGGAGACACATTTGGAATTGTTTTATTTATTTTTATTTATTTTACATTTGTTTACTGGGATAGTCCGACTGGACACAGGTTCATTTTCAGTGGAGGCCCAGGGAAAAAAGCACCAAGTATATTTTACAATACATTTCATGCAAGAAAGTACAATACAGGGTCTTGGGCCTTCTGTGGAGGAAAGCTCCAAGTATCAATTACAAAATAGTTCAAGCAAAGAATACAATACAGTGACTTTGGTACACATTTACATCTATGTAATAATCATCTCAAGATATGAATGTGGGTCTAAAGTCATAAC
The DNA here is from genome assembly GCF_019279795.1 of Protopterus annectens. Taxonomy (NCBI): domain Eukaryota; kingdom Metazoa; phylum Chordata; order Ceratodontiformes; family Protopteridae; genus Protopterus; species Protopterus annectens. Next base: position 1,100,794,453 of record NC_056730.1, read on the forward strand.
ACAAAGGAATTGGAAAAGCAATGATTTTACATTAAGACAGTAATTAAAGTTGGCCATGTAAATAAGATACAGTTAGCACTGGGATTGTTGGTATACTAGAGAGGTTGTCGATGCTAATAATATAGGGACGTTTATAGAGATCAGAAGGTTAGAAAGAAGTGTGTATGTAAATATGATAAAGAAAGGATTTCAGGATAGTTATCAGCAGAATATCTGGGACAAAGAAAAAGGGGAATAGGCATATTAATTGCTAGAAGAGCTCCAACAGTGACAGAAAAGGGGAAAAAAGGTAATGGTAGATTTGTAGTACTAAGGGGCTACTGGCAAGGGAGGAGGATTACGCTGGCATGTATTTATATTCCACCCACAACTGCTACAATGGAGCTTAAGAAATTCTGAGAGAAACAATCAGCTTTTAGCAGAGAACATTACTTATAGGTGGGGAGTAGACTTTGATTTGTAACATGTGAGGATGTATCTGGGGTCTTAGATGGGAAAACATAACAAAAGAGAGTAGATTTTTGGAGAAACGTATGAAAATATTTGGTATCGAAGATGTTAATTCAGTAGTAGGAACTTAACGAGAATTTACATATTATTTTCCAAGGTACAAAAACTAGGCTAGGCTGGACAGAAATGATATATTACGGGAACATATGCATTTATTTATTTTTATTTATTTATTTAACATTTATTTTACCAGGGTAAGTCCAACTGGACATCATGTGTCCTTTTTCAGTGGAGTCCTGGGGAGTAAAGCTCCAAAGAAATAACAGTGTACATACATGCTTTAGATAACAATAAAACTGGCATACAGGATAAGAGAAACAATGAAGTACAAAAACAATTATGTAGAACAATAAGATACCCAGGAGTAGCACCATTATTTACAATATATACAAAAAGTACATTTCAGGCAAGAGTATAGTGTATGTATTAAAGGCTTCAACGGATCACTTATATATGGAAAAGTGGGTCTTCAAGGGGGGGTCTTTGCAGTTGTAGAGAGGGTTAGTATTGAGGTGTAATTTAAGAAGGCCTTTAAAGGTGCATTTAATTGAAAGTTTTGATATACATTGAATAACTATTTCAGATCACATGCCAGTGATAACTAAAATAAAAAAGCAGTGTTGTGAAATAAAAACGAGACATTGATGGTTCCCCACCTATCTGTTAAGCACAGAGACATTTAAAGAATGGGTAGTAGAAATTACGTGTGAGTTATTAAGGAAAATAGAAATTTCTTCAGAAAATATAGCAATATATGAGATAAAATGAAAGTGGAGTTTAAAAATAGGGTATAAATAAAAGAAAAAGAGATATAGTTAACAACTAACAAGAATTATCTAGGGGTACTGTCAAATCTCCCAGAACAGTGCTGAGGAGAAAATTAGGGAGTACCTGGATAATATGCATGAGTTTAGAAAGATTGCTATTAAGGAACTGTTTTTCAATAATAACTCAAGAGCACAAAAGCTGTTAGCACAGAGGCTCAGGCAACGGAAAGTAGAAGGAGCTGTTACCAACCTTATGGTGCCTATAACAAGGAAAATAACCAGAGATCATGTAGGGGTATTAGCAATATTTTTGAAATTTAGTGAAAATATGTATAAAGTATAGAAATGTGGAAATCAAGAACAAGTACAAAAGGAAACATTTATGGAAGAATTAAATATTATGGAAGAATTAAATATGCCAAGGTGAAAAGTAGATGAAACTCAATTATTAACAGTCAGGACAGAAGGAGATGAGATAAAAATGGTGATGTATTACCAATCTACAGACAAGTCTCCAGGAATAAATGATATCCTTGTGGATCATTGGACGCTAGTACAGAAGAAAGTGATAAAGATCTGGAAGGTTTTGTTTAACAGTACTTTAAAAGTAGAAGCACCGATAACCAGGAAGAAAGTTGTGGTGGCTGTAATACCCAAAGATGGTAAAGACCTATCAGATCCAGCTTCATACAGGCCCATTTCAATTTTTAACCATGATTATAAAATGTTTCTGTCTGCAATGACTTAAGAATGATAAAACTGTTGCTAAAATTGATAGATATGGACCAGTGTGGTTTTGTGGAAGGGAGGCAAACATTTGACAGCATAAATAGAGTCTATATTATGTCTTTGAAGAACCTCTTCAGTGAACGCCTGTTCTCTGACTAATAAACAGTGAACTGTAACTCCCACGAATGGCCGCTTCAGTTAATTTTGTCCTAGGGGAAAAAACACTTGGCCACAGGAATTTGCCCTTTTCCCCACTGTAGTGTGATCTTGTAGTTTATTTAGTTAGTGGGGGGGCATGGGGGGACACAGCCCCCCAAAATGGGGTTTAAAAGTTTGTCTGGCTTTTGGTTGGCCACACATTTTTTCCCATAGGAAAAAATTGGCTGAAATGGCCGTTTGAAGATGTTAAATTTTGTTGTTTATTCGTTGGCGAACAGGTATTTAATGAAGTTTTTCGAGGATGCAATATAGACCCCATTAATAGAGCAATGATAATCCAGAGGGAAACAGAATGTAAGAAAATATCACTATTGTTGGTGGATCTTGATGCAGAGAAAGCATTCAACAGACTAAGGTGGGATTTTATAAGTAGGGCACTGACTGCATTTGCATTCCACAAGACAATAATCAGGTTAATTAGGATATATGAGGGATTAGAGGTGAAAATTATAGTGGGGGAGGTTCCTTTCTGATAAGTTCTGTTTTAACAGAGAAACCAGGCAGGGGTGTGCTCTTTCCCTTTTGTTATTTGTATTATATTTATAACCACTAGCAAAGAAAATAAGGCACTCAGAAATTCAAGAATATAACTGGTATGATAATCAAAAAAGTTGGCTTTATTTGCAGATGATATTATTTTGTACTCGATAAACCCAGAAAAGAACATGTCAGTGATGTAGAATATTCTGAGAGAGAGTTTCAAGTCTTTTGGGTGAAAAAACTAATGCAAATATTACAATGGCAATAGCTTACTTAGGAGTATGGGTAAAATGATTCTGCCATGACAGCTAAGGATATGTGGGAAGAGACTAAACAAAAGATAATACAAAAATGGAAACAGTGGAAGCTCTGCTGGGAAAATGTTTTCAGTCCCTTTAGTTTTATACACAGGTCAGACATATTTTTTATCAACCAGTGAAGAAGTTGTAGACAGTAATTAATAAAGAGTTGAAGTATTTTCTCTTTGAGGGGAAGATGGCAAACGTTGGGTGGGATGAGCTGATCCTTCCAATAGAACAAGGTGGTTTGGTATTACTTGTTTTGAAGAGATATTTCAGAGCTACACAGTTAAAGCTCCTGTGCATAACTCAAGCAGAAAGCTATAATCTAAAATGGAAATGGATTATGAAGAAATGGGAGGGGGGGCTTAATAAATATAGACAGACTGGGATTCTGGATGCAGATCCTTAAAGAGAATAATAATATTCATACAGAAGCAATTGGTCAGGTGCCATATGAATATAATTTGGAGCTTTCCACAGAAAACCAGTATAAACATTCACTTGAAGCTGGACAGCAAGGAAAGGAAGATGAAACCATGGAAACTCTGATACAGTCAATGCTGAGGAGTGGTAGGCCAGTGAGCTCCCATATGACAGAGCAACGGACAGCACAGGATGAAACTGATGAGACTGTGTGACAGGAAGATGCTATAGAACCTTCTATAGAATGCCCGCAGGAATTGGAAAACAAGGGATGTGTCCTCAGTTTGGAAGAAAATGAGCTAAGAGAAGAATTGCTTGATTTAATATATCAAGATCAATGAAAGAAATAGATTGAAGAAGGTTAATAAAACCCAGAAGTCAGAAGTCTGATAAAACAAATGAACATAGTAATTAGGACTGTCCATAGAGATCCATGTGATATAACAGAAGTAAACAGGATATATTACTGTGCAGCTAAATTAATAACTGATAATGTTCTACCACAAGAACACAGGGTAGTGAGGGAAAGGAAGGGGAGAAATTGAATACCGTCATGGAAATATTGAATAGATAAAAATATAAATCAATTAAGGCAAGAAGTGTCACTGTTAGAAGACTATAGAAGAGGGAATAGAGCAACAAATTACTAATAAAGATAGATATGATAAAAGCAATGCGCAATATTAGAACAGATCAGGATCAATCATGCACCATTGCAATTAACAAACTAAAAATCTCAGCACAGGTGAAAAACTTAGAAGATACACAGATAAATATAAAGGAAAAGTGCAAAATAAGCAATTTATTGATGACCCAAAAGGTTTTATAGAGAACTGGAAAATAAGGTAAAAGGAATTAAAAGACCGCCAAAAAAAGAAGAAATAGTGTACATTTTGGAGAAGTATTTTATGAATATCCTGTGGAACATAACAAAGATGCTAAATGGATAGAAGAAGTAAAAGAAAGAATAAGAAGTTTAAAGGTACAGGATATGAAATGGGATGAAGTAATAGCCAGAGAGATTGAAACAAAGTTAAGAAAAGCCTCTAATTGGAAAATCCCAGGCCCAAATGCAGTACCTAACTTCTGGTTAAAAGTACTAACATCTTTGCATGAAGATTTAACCATGAATAAGAATTATTTATATGCGCACCCAGAACAGACACCAATCTGGCTAACAACAGGAAAAACAATGCTCCTATTTAAGAGTGTACCCGCAAGCTACCATAAAAATTATAGACCAATAACTTGCCTTCCAATGACGTATAAACTATATATGGGAATTGATGCTGGCAAAGTTTATAGTCATTTAGAAGAAAACTCAATTATGACAGTATAACAAAAGGGCAATAAAAGAAAGTCATATGGAACAAAGGATCATTTGTTGTTAAATAAAGTTATAATGGAGAACTGTAAAAAGGGGAAGAATCTAAGTATGGCATGGATTGACTACAAAAAAGCATTTGATAGTATCCCTCATTCATGGATAAAAGAATGCTTAAAAATGTATAAGATACACCCCACACTGATTGACTACATTACAATGACCATGAAACAGTGGCAGACCACTTTGCAATTAAGCTGTGATAAAAAAAATGTTCCTAGGTTAGTACTAGGCTAACTGCCCTTGTGGGCCATTTTAAACCTAGCCAATTACCCCATGTGAGAACCAAACTATGCACCTTGTGTTTGTAAGGTGAACACCTTAACCATTATGCCAACCTTCCAACCCTAAAGGAAAAATTGTTATCCCAGGGATAAAAATTCAAAGGGGGATATTTCAGGGTGACTCTCTGTCACTGTTACTATTCTACCTTGCCCTTAATCCATTAAGCTGTTTACTTAACAGCTTAGGCCATGGCTATAATTGGCTCCTAGAAAGCAACAAAGTGTAAAGACTTCTCACCTTCTCTTTGTCGATGATTTAAAACTGTATAGCTCATCAGATGAGGAACTGAAAGCAAAACTGAAAGTTGTCAAAACTTTTTCAAATGATATAAGAACATCATTTGGTCTTGATAAATGTATAAAAGCAACCTTTAAAGCAGGAAAACTGCATCGCCAGGAAAGCATCAGTTTGGGACAAGAATGTGATATAAAAGAATTTGAGCAAGAAGGAGTGTATAGATATTTGGGAAATGATGAAGGATCAAGAATAAAACACAAACAAATGCAAATAAAACTTAGCAAGCAATACTTCAGAAGACTTAAATTAATCCTGAAAACAGCACTGACATCTAGGAACAAAATCCAAGCTATAAACCAATCTGCTCTTCCTGTCCTAACTTATAGTTTTGGAGTGATTGACTGGCTCCAAAAATCTGTTGGATAGATTAGATAGTAAAACAAGAAGGATGCTTCATGCTCAACAAATGATCTATAAAAATCAGTGTATGCCAAGATTATATATTCCCCATTCCAAAGGAGGCATGGGCCTCCTTGAAATTGATTATATGTATAGATCTGCAATTGTGGGACTCCATAGATATCTGCTGACCTCACAAGACCCAAATGTAGTGAAAGTTTTGAAACATGAGAATAAATCTAAAATGACTTATCTGCTTAATCTAGCTGAAGCTTATCGGCATCAAGCAGGAATGGAAGTCAAACCAGAAGTAAATAAAAATCAGCCAGCAACTGAATGTGCCAAAAAAACAAAAGAAAGAATATAAGGTGAAGGATCGGATGACAAAGCAAGAAGTGTGGAAAAAGCATAAATATAGTTGCAAGTATAGAAAACTTCTGGAAGAACCTCGTGTTGATGAAGAACAAACACAGGAATGGTTAAGGAGAGGTGAATTCAAACCAAGAGATGAAAGGTTAATATTGGCAGCCCAAGATAGTGGGCTGTGTACACTTTGGTTTATAAAGTCCTTTAAACATGTGGGAGAAACAGACAAATGTAGGTTTTGTAAAACTGAATTGGAAACAGTTGCACACCTCGTTGTTGGTTGTGACATTTTAATGGCAGAAGGACTGTGTAGTGAAAGGCATAATAATGTGACAAGATTGTTGCACTGGGGATTGTGCAAACATTATGGCACTGAGGTGGCTGAAAACCACTGGAAACATGAGCCACAAAGCATCATAGAAAATGAAGAAGTCTACATCACATGGGATCATCCATTACCAACAGTTCAAAAGACAGATGCTAGAAAACCGGATATAGTGGTCCAAGGAAAGAAGACAAGAGTAGCACTAATCACTGAAATCGCCACACCCAGTGACTACAGTGTTGTGTACATAGAGACACAAAGTCATAAAATATCAGGATCCGCAGGTAGAAATGAGAGCAATGTAGAAGAGAGATATCCAGACAGTTCCAATAGTAGTAGGAGCAACGGGTCTTATAAAAAGGAATTTACAGTCGTATCTAGATATGTTACCAGTACACGTAACTCCATACAAACTGCAGAAGGAGTCATTAATGGGCACACTGTGGGTGCTGCGCAGAGCACTACTGGCTGACGTCAAAGATTGAAACAATACTAATTTCATGAACTTTAATCATACTTCGACTTAGGAATGGGGTCCATTCGCGTCATCGTTTTAGAAACCCAAAAGACTTGGAGAAATTAAAAAAATATTATATTCATGGAGTAGCAGAAGTATTCTAAGAACTAACCCAGATTTTGCCAATAGGGGTGAGGGCAATTAACAGTACGGAAAATAGGTAAGAGGGAGCTCGAATTTACTGGCGAAAACTGGCTAAAGAACCAAGGTCTTAGGGGCAAATAGACAGAGAGAGGGGGAAAAGTAATAGAATGGGAAGGGGCCAAGAATTCATTTGGACTTCAGGCTAGAGACTGTCTTCCCCTATAAGGGACTGATACCAGAGTATAGGCTAAGAAAAGGGAATAAAGGAATCTCAAGTCAAACACCTGCACTGATATAGAACTTTCAGTTGATTCTAGAACAGAATCTGCTGTTAGAAAAGGGATAATTAGTAGGGCATATAAGATATTGCATGAGATCTACAGAAATCAATCAGAGGAAGTTAGAAAAGGTTGGGAAGAAAGATTGGATAAGAAATTTACAAAGGAACAATGAGAGGATATACATATGTCTTCCAAATATGCAACAAATCTAGAAGATTTAGGATTTTTATTTGGAAGTGTTTACATAGGTATTTTTATACACCTAGCAGACTCCAAAGAATTTTTCTTCAGGTAGATTGCAATTATTAGAGGTGTGATAGGGAGGAAAGAGGTAATTGGGAACATTTTTGGGAAGTATAATGAGTTGCCAGACTTTAAAAATTCTCTGCAGACTACCTTTCAGAAATACTGGGTGAATAAATTGATGTGACTAAGGAAATTATTTTTTGTGCTGTGACACTGCATCTGAATTGCCTACACATAGTAAGGCCTTGCTGAGTTTAATTGTGGTTGCTGCCAAAAATCAGTTACTGGAAAATGGAAATCAAGGTCTAAACCAACTGTAGTAGAGGTAGGGAATATAGTAAAAGAGATAAAAGAACTGGAATTGGGATCTTTAGAAAAGGGTAGATGCGAATTACATAGAAAAAATGAGAATTGTGGGAGCAATACATGAAGAATAATGTTTTGGAGGAGGAATGAGGTTTAAGGGAATGAGTTATGCAATGTCTGACTGACAATGACTGCACAGAAGGTAACATGCTATGTATAATGTTTACAAATAAAAATATGTTAGTATGGTTTCTTTTCATATATTTAAATGCATGTATGCCTATATCATAAGTGATAATTCCATAAAGATGATTTTTTTGCTTAAAAAAAATCATTGAATTGTGCTGTGACCAGTGAGGTCTTTGACATGCAAAAGAAAGTCACTCAGTTATATAACCAGGCCTGCCTAACAGCCTTTTCTTTCTAATACATATCACTGCAGTTCATTTGAAATGCACAATAAATGTATCACATCTGTGATACTCCATTTCTAAGCAACTGTATAGGAAACGGTTGTTATACGTGGATATCTTCAGTTTAAGCTGAAGTACGACTCTTTTATAGGTGAGATACAAGCCTGTGACAAGCCATTTTGTAGTGCTTTGCAACCTAATCTTTTTTCATTTCCCATACGGAAAGTGCAAAGTGTCTTCCATTTACCTTTGTAAGCCAAGAAGTACATTCTCTCTGGGATGCTGCCAAGATATATCTGCCTTTGGGACAGTTTGAGGCTAAATACTCTTTAGACCACCTTAGTTAGCCAGGTAACAAATAAATAAATACTATGTAATCCCAGAGTTCACAACAAGAAAATATATCACCCATAATTCCCTTTTTAGAATGAATAAATCATGGCAGTTTTAAGTGTTAAAGAAACAAAGCTGAAATGTTCATCGGATACGTTTTAAATATATTTTTAGTATGGGTATCTAGCTGCCATTTCAAAACCATTATAAATCACTTCTACTTTCCTGGCAATTCTTATACCAACATAATTCCGGGAGTGTAAATAACTATACACTGCAAAACAATTTTTCCATGTATCAGGTTACTTGGTGTGATAAATTGCCATCTCCTCTGCTGCAACAGGCAGCTTTAAGTATCATTAATGTGCTCTCTTTAGCCATGTCTCTGCTGCCAAAGGAAACAGCAGCTGACAGTTTAGAATGTGATGATAGTTTAATGTGAGATGGAAAAAAACAAGATAAAATACAACTGTGTCTCTATAGCATTCCTGAGCTTCTGCTGCCTGCTGAATAAAAAAACAAACAGTTTTCAATGCTAAACTAGTGACTGTCAGTGATCGATGTCTGGTGTATATTGTTGCCTGGTATGACATATTAGGTAAGTTAGGACATACCACTGTTTGCCATCTTCAGTGTAACAGAGCAGTTCACTAACAGAGAAAAACAATCAGTACTTACGTATTATCGCAACCAGATTTTTGCGATCGAAAAGGTTGCTTCCCGATAGTGAAATGTGTCCGGTAAGAATTTAAAAATGGGCAAAAATGTGTTTTCTTTGACAAGGAAGGCTCTTTTATGCAGGGTTATGAATAAAAATTAGAAAAATAGTGAACTGTCTATGCATGCACTTCCCTGGCGGCAGCATGTCATTGCATCTTCCCGGTTACTGAAATCACTTCATGATTACACGTAGTAAGAGCACTTTCCCAAAACATCTTATTGCCGGACAATGCTGTCTTCTTCCTGTACTTTGTGGCTGTTAGCAACCGTTTTTTTTTTTTTTTTAATTTTGACCTGAAGATGTCTTTACAAATAGTACCCCCCCACCCAAAAAAAAGTGACCAAAACCATCATTACAGGATCTGCCTTTGCCTTCTCTGAAGGCTGCTTCCTTCCACACTGTCAAAATAATATGCTCGTCAGAACAACAGCAGGCATTCTAATTCAAGCATGCGTGTGTAAGGCACTCTGAAAACACGAAGCGGGTTTCCTCAAATGTTTGTCTTCCCCTTCACACAGACCCTGTAACGGAAAGCTAGTCCACAACAAATAAAACAGACCCTAAATACCACCTTACAGTGGTTTGTGGCCTAGTTTGTACAGAAGTATTGTAAATTCGCAACCGCGAAAATCTGGTTGCGATAATACGTAAGTACCAAACAAATCAGCTCACTTTTACCTGCAGCTTAGAAAATCATTCCGATGTTGCATGAAAAACACTTAACATAGTAATTGTTTAATCGTACAAATATCTGTTGACATGGTTCACTGCCTCGTTTGTAATGGTGCAGTGATTTACACTTCAGTAGTTAAACTATACTTCCGGTCACCTTAAGCTTTATCTAATTCCTTTTCTTTAAGTACCTGATGCAATTAACAAACCCAAATACTGAATAACAAATCTGTTGGCCTCTTGCTATTGAAAAATTGGAGAAAATAATTTGTAAAAATAAAACATGAACATCTGAGTCTACAGGGACTTTCTCAGCTGCATTTAAGTACTTTGGATACTGATTCATATATTCTTTTGCTGTTGGGTACAGTCTTTTGGGTTCTTCTGGGTTTATGTCATATGTCAAGAAAGGCAGTTGTGAAAGAGAAATGATATGAGTTTATGCAATGTCTTATAATGTTCATGTTGAATTGCATTAATAAGTGCAATCTGGTCTATATTTTTACTAATGTTTATTACTGTCTATTGCCTTTTGCCATATACAGCTTTGGACATGGATAAAAATAATCACAGGACTAGCTGACATACCTAGTTAAATTAAATAAAGACTGAGGACAAAGCAGTTGCTATAGAAAGAAATTCTAAACATAGAATATGATACCTGATTTATAGCTATAACAAAATATTGCATTGAAATGTGGAACTGATGCTGTGATGTCATTCGAGAGACTCATCATTGCTATAGCAACATGCAGTCATCTGTCCTGTGAAAACACTGTTTTACTGGCTACAGCACTCGCTGACTTCTCAATCAACATGTAAAGCTCTACACAACTACTTTACAGTGCTTCACTTTCATATGTTGTCACTTCACACAAACATGGAGCAGTACTTGATTTTAACAGTTCCTTTGCCGTTGATATTTCTTTGACAATAGGCATTGTCCCTGTCTTTAGACTACAGATAAGCACTTCTCATCACAGATAATGTTCTCTGTCTTTGACACAGAAAAATCCTGAGACTACACCCAAGTTATACATGTCAGACTGTGCATCAGTAGTTATCCAGTAATATTCATTGGTTGAGTTACGAATGTCAGGATACTCTATCAGTTTACTCAAACGGGTAACTTTCATTTGTAACAACATGGCAGCTCAGCATAAATGTGGCAGCACTTCAGCATCTCACGCCCAACTGACTATGGGGCAACACCTCATATTAATCTTAAAATGGTAATGACTGTCTTACATATGCACAACATAATTTCCTTCTCTGTATATATGGGTCTAGGACTAGCATGTGTCCGAATCACAAAACATCGAACACACATACACGAAAGCGTTTAACATCGAAAAGCGCTTCTGTGTATGTGTAGTTCAAAAAAAAAATCTAAGTTTCTGCACCCACATCCCCCACTTTAATATTCTCACTCCGAGATCGCATTACAGTGGGGAAAAAGGAATTTTCCCTTACCCGCACTGTAGTTTGATCTACGAAACAGACACACATACACAGAAGTGTGTTTCAATGTTAAGCTGATAAGTACTAATCCTTACCCTACACATTAATTTACAAACCCCCTTTTCCCTAGTAGTAACACTACACAAAACACTCAGACAGACACAGGCAACATTAAAATGCTCAACTCTAAATCTAGCCTTAACTCTAACCACAACCCCACAAACACTTGCACAAATACACTAAAAGATTAAAAGATTCACAAGTACGCACACAGATGTAAATATACCTACACAAACATATATGTGTATGTGTGTGTGTGTGTGTGTATAAATACACACACACACACACACACATATATATATATATATATATATATATATATATATATATATGTGTATAGGAGTGCTACAAAATCCTGAAAGACCAAAATCCTGAGACCAAAATCTCGAACATTCAAAATACTGAAAACTCAAAATACTGAAAACACACAGGATACCAACACTTACTATATACCAGCACAAGTACATACAGAAACATATTACTCTTCAACTCCAATACTGCACTTGACCACACTAAGTGCAATCTTGGAGTTTATATATTTAAGTTGCAGGGCAATTTATACTTGGAGAAGAGTAATATGGTTTGTCTTTTATTTGTTTCTGTATGTACGGGAATATAGTAAGTGTTGGTACCCTGTGTGTTTTCAGTATTTTGAGTTTTCATTATTTTGAACTTTCAAGATCTTGGTCTCAGGATTTTGGTCTTCAGGATTTGGGGCTTTCAGGATTCTGTAGCACACCTATATATATATATATATATACATATAGGGTCCCTATTAAATTGCTCACACACACATGCACACACACACACACACACACACACACACACACACACACACACACACACACACACACACACACACACACACACACACACACACACACACACACACACACACACACACACACACACTCCTACCCAAATCCCACATACCATTATCATACAGGCTCGAACTTCCAGCATTCAACACAAAAGGCATGCAGAACGAAGTGCTTACTAAATATATATATATATATATATATATATATATATATATATATATATATATATATAAATTAATTCTCAGGCCTGTACACATGAGCACGTTCCACTTCTTAGTAATGTGGGTGTACCTGTGTAGATGAACTCTTCCATGTTCTGTCTCACATATAACACTCATGGGCTTGACATATATATGCAAAGTGAAAGCATATTGAAGAGCTTACCTGTAGATCATGCTACTCTTCCTTATGTCATCATCATCATCATGAGCCCCCTTTTTCCCACTTTTTTCTACATGGGGTCGGGGTATCATGTTAACTGTTGGCAACTCTCTCAATCTGTGCCACTCCCGCCTTCTTCAACACTCATCCCTGACTGTCGCAGATCTTCTTTCACACAATCCAGCCACCTCTCGCTTCCTCTTACCTTCTTCCTGTCTGTCACAAATCTTCCTCACCGGACTGCCTTCTGCTTTTCTGCACATGTGCCCAAACCACCCTAAAGTAGTACTGGTAGCACCACTGTTTTGTACACCGTACGTTTCAGCCTTTTTGGTATTTTTCTGTCATAGACTACACCTGATACTCTATGCCATTTGGCTTCAGCCCCCTCTGATTCTAGCTTTGACCTCTTCATTCAGACTACCCTTCTCCTCAACCAAACCTCCCAGATTCTTGAAGCTGTTTTCCTGTTCCACTATCTTCCCTTCTATCTCTATTCTGAGCTTCTTCTGATTTTCCCAATTTTCTGCCATCACCACTGTCTTATCTGTGCTTAATTTTATCCCACGTGCCTTCAGATTTGCATTCCATTCTCCTAGAGAGTCTGTCTGTACTTCCACATCATCTGCATATAGCAGCTTTGTTGATCTGCCCCTCCAAAGCTATTCTTCTTCATATCCTTATGGCTAAAATGCTCAGCTCAGCTGAAGGACATATATTGTATGCCTACTGATGTCAATAAAAATGCACTGGAGGATACAGGAGGACAGCTTTTAAGGCATAATGTCAATGGAATTAGGAGTAGTTCATGATCTGCTGGGGATCAGTGATGTGAAACCAGCATCTGGACAATACAGAGGGATGACCAATTACTTTAGGCGGGCCTGTGGTTTTCATGTACTGCACTTTTCTGCCAGATATTTTTCTTTTTTTTTTTAAATCCTGTACTGGACATGGAGCATACAGCAGGCACTTGACAGTCTACAGAGATAGAACTGCTGAAATATTATAAAGGTCTTCTACCCTGCTTGCTGGATGTCTGCTGTATTTTAAGGTTGCTGCCCATTTCTCACATTCTGAATGCTTCTCAGCATTGGACTTACTTTGTTAATGTGTAAGATTAGGGTTAGCACTGATAAGTAAAGTGAGTCAGGGGGCCTTAAGTTACTGTTAGGGTTTGGGTTTAGATGGATGATGGATGGAGCAGTCATGGAAGTAAGGCTTGATGATTACAGGAGGGTGGAAAGGTAATGGGGAAAGACAAAACATTCATAAAATTCAGACAAAGTGACACACAGAGTTGACTCTTGCGTGGTTAACAATGATTTGCACTCTAGAATTGGTATAATTATATGACTGCTGAAAGCATGAAGGACATCTCACTTACAGTTAAACAAAAATCTAAGTCTTAAAAGCAGATGGTTCTGCTAAATGTGCAACTCCCTGGTGAAGATGTCCCAAAAATAAATGTAAGGAAGTGCGAAAAAATCTTATTGTTTAGAAAAGAGAAGTGAAGTACAGAATACAGTAGATAGGAAATTATGTAGCTAAATCAAGAAATCATTCAGGAAAGAAAACGAATAAAAGAAATAATCTATTGCTGTATCTCAAAGAATTTCTTCATCCACATAAAGGACACTGAAGACTAAAGTAATTAACAGCATTTAAGGCTGTTTGCACATTATGTTGCTCTTTTGCAGTGGCTGCTGTTAACACTCTAATACAAGTTTAGAGCTTAACAGTGGTGGGAACCACAAAAGCTTGTTAAGCACCTTTCTGATATAAGCAATATGCTTAACTCACCTGTCCTCCCCACAGTTTTGCAGCATAACAGCAGCACTCTTTGCAAGACATCATTACTTTGTTCTGCTTTTTAAGAATGATCACAAAGTATTCAGCAAATGGTCATAGAAAGAATTCGAGTATGCACTGCATGAAAAACCCAGCCAAGCTACAGTTTTCACTATGTTATAACTTAAACCTCCTGTAACGGAGGTCCATGGATATATGCAAATGATCTATTAAGGATATCAGGTGTTTTAGCTACATGGCTTCTGAATGCCCATAACTTTTTACTTTTTAAGGCTTTACATATGTGTCCACAGCTAGTAGGGTTTGGCTTTATTGGCCTGTATGTATCCATAAAAAAGAAGATATGTCTTACCATAATGTTGCATCTGTGTTGTTCATCTTCTTTCATTCATCACTGATAGGTTCAGTTCTGAGCCCTCGGAACTGAGTCGGCCTATTATCAAGCTCGCGCCAGCCAAAAACTCTCGAGCTAAGCTTCTACCCACAATGCCATTCTCCCTGTTACCTCAGATCGAGTTTGCCCATGATAGACCAAGAAAGCAGAGGCCCTCTCTGCGCAAATGCCCTAAGAAACTACTTGGAGTCAAAGTATCTCCCAGGAGCCTTTGGAGGGGGAAGGAGTGTGGGAAGTGATGAATGAAAGAAGAACAACACAGATGGAATGTTATGGTAAGACATAACTTCTTCATCTGATGTTGTTAATCTTCTTTCCATTCATCACTGATGGAACAGAATCCCTAGCTACCTTGAGATTCATGGGCATCCCTTATGGAAGAAAGTTCCTGAGTTCCACTGAGCCGAAGGCAGCTCTCCCTCTGGAGACCACATCCAATTTTTCATGATTGATGAAAGTGTGGGGTTTAGCCCAAGTGGCTGCTGTGCAAATGTCATCCATAGAAGCCCTGGAGTCGAAAGCTACTGATGTTGCCATAGATTTACTGGAATGAGCTTTAACCAGTGGCATAGGTTGTTTTGTGGAAGAATAAGAGAAGCGTATATAGTCCCTTAGCCATTTTGATTAAGTAACCTTGGATACAGAATTTCCCATGTTAGGTCCAGAAAAGGAAATGAAAAGCTGGTCAGACTTATGCATAACTTTGGTTCTGTCTAAATAAAATCTCAGTTGTCTGTGCACATCCAAGGAATGTAGGCAGTGCTCTCCTTCATTAGAAAAGTTCGGAAAGAACACTGGAAGGTCAATGGACTGATTGATGGAGAAGTCAGAAGCAACCTGGGATGAAAGATGGATTCGTCCAAAGTGATACTCTGTCCTTGTGAAATACCAAATAGGGTCTCATGATGCACAGTGCCTGTAGCTCCGAAATCCACCTGGCTGATGTAATGGCTACCAAAAACAAGGATTTCCAAGACAAAAATTTCAGGTCACACTTCGCTGCAGGTTCAAATGGGGGGTTGAGTCAAAGACTATAGAACTAACATGAGGTTCCAAGGCTCTATAGGCTGTCTGACAGGGGGCCTGATGTGTGAGACACCTTTGAGAAAGGTTTTACATAAACATAGTGAGATAAGCGGTGTACCATCCAGCCCATTATGGTAATTCGAAATTGCAGTCAGATGCACTTGTATGGTAGAGGCTGTGGCACCCTCCTCAAAAAACTTAGACAAGTATTGCAAAACTTCTGTGGCTGGAGCCGAATATGGATTTAGCATGTTATCCTTTGACCAGAGAGAGAACTTTTTCCATTTGTCTTGATACAGTCATCTGGTTGATGGTTTATGAGAGGCCAGGATAATATCCTGAACAGGTGAGGTGAGATAAGCCTGTCTGGCAATTAACAGAAGTGGAGAAACCACTTAGCTTGAGACTGGACAGATTCAGATGGCTAAACCCTTGGGGGTGAGCAATCAGGTCTGGAAGAGGGTCCAGAATCCATGGCGGGCATACCGGATGAGGCCGAAGGAAGGGGAAACCAAACTTGTCGAGGCCAAAAAGGGGCTATGAGCATCACTTTGCATTTCAACTGATGAGCTTTCTTTAGGAACTGTGGGATCAGAGGAATGGGGGGATAAGCATAAAGCAGTCCCATGGGCCAATTGTGAATAACAGCATCCCTTGGGGACTCTCCCTTTGAGGGGAATAGGGCAAAATAGGTGCTGCACTTGTTGTTTGATGGGGAAGTGAAAAGGTTGCAGCATGGCTGGCCCAAATTTCTGCCACCACATCTGGATTGAGGGACCACTCGTGGGGCAGGAGAATACATCTGCTAAATTTCTCCGCAATCACGTTAGAACTCCCCGGGATGTACATTGCTATCAGAAAGTGGCTGAAAGCTATCACCCACTGCCAAATCCTCATGGCTTCTTGACACAAGGGGTAGGACTTGGTTCCTTCTTGCTTGTTGATATTCCAGACCACTGACATGTTGTCTGACTGAATTGCAATTGTCCCAGAAGGAAGAACCGGATGAAATGCCTGCAGCACTAACAGCACCGCTCTCAGTTCCAGGACATTGATATGCAGGTTGGCCTCCAAAGTGGACCATGTGCCTTGGATCATCTTTCCTTGGAAATGGCCCCCCCATCCAATCAGGGAAGCATCCATGGTCACAATGGCCTTGGGCTGAGGGGACTGGAAAGGGCGACTACAAAGTTCTGTGTCTGGCCTTATCCACCAAAGAAGGTGCTGTTTGCAGGAGTTGGTTATCTGGATCTAGAAATGTAGAGGGGGGTATTTTTGGAACCACTGAGAAAGAAGAAGCCACTGGAGAATCGCATGTGCAGCTTGGTGAGAGGCAATATCGGGATTGAAGCTACCATGGATCCTAGGGCCTGAAGAACTTCTCTCACTGAGATTTTGTTTTCAGAGAGTATCACCCAGAGTTGAAGCCTCAGTCTCTGGAGTGTGTGAGTTGGGAGCAACACCAGACAGGCTCTGTTGTTGAAGACTGCTCCAACAAATTCTATCTGCTGAGTAGGGACCAGGTTTGATTCTCTCAGTGCAGCGTTATCCCCAAAATCTCTGCCAGAGAAACTGTGTAGGGCTGATAACAGAAGATGCTTGGTGGGAGCAGTGAGGAGCCAATCGTTCAAATATGGAAACACCCAGAATCCTTACAGTCTCAAGTGAGCTGTGACCACTGCCATGTATTTTGTGAACACTCTGGGGCTTGTAGAGAGACCAAATGGCAGGGCATGAAACTGGTAATGATTGGCTCCTAGCCGGAAGCGAAGCAGACTCCTGGAGCGCTTGTCCATTTTGATATGGTAATATGCCTCCTGAGGATCTATTGAGCACATCCAATTGCCCTCCCTCATAAAAGGGAGGATGGACTGAACCATGACCATCCAGAATTTGTTTTGGACGACAGACTTGTTCAAGCTGCTGAGATCCAGAATGGGTCTCCAGTCCCCTGTCTTTTTTGGCACCAAAAAGAATCTTGAGTAAAATCCAGATCTGCATTGGTCTGGTGGGATTGGTTGGATGACTCTTTTTTGGCAAGCTGCCTCTTCCCTCTGACTGGGTGGAAAGTTGGAAAGTTTTTTTAGAAGTTTTGGATAAGAAATAAGGGGAATTGTAACCTCTGGTAATTATACTCTGCACCCAACAATCAGTGGTAATAGAGTGCCAGACAACTTGGTGCAGAGAGAAATTACCCCCGACTGCTTCTGGAGTCAAGCAATTGGGCAGCTCTTCAGGAGCGCTGGTAAGACTGTCCAGAGAAAGAGTCTCTGGAGCCATGGTTATGTGGACCCCCTCTGCCTCTATAGGGGCATCTTCTGGAGTTCTTACCCCCTCTGCCTCTGGTTTTTCTTCACCACGTGCGGCATAGAAAGGACCCTGAGATTTTTTATGCCACATCTTTCCACTCCTCTGGTTCCTGGAAAAGGAGCATTGAGGATTGGAAAAATGAAGGCCTATGGCAGAAAGGGTCTTACTGTCCTGCTCCCACCTGGCTAGCATGTCCTTCACTGTGGACCCAAAAAGGGAAGATTCAATGAGAGCATTCATAAAGGAAGACTTGAAGTGATCTGCAAGGTCACAAATGCACATTCAGGCATGACACCTCATAACAATGCCTGAACCCGCAGGTCTAGTGTGTTGTATGTGAGAGCAACCTCATGGACAAGTTGGAGATCAATTCCAGGGTAGCCAGCTGCAAGGTAGCTTTGTCCCGTATCTAATCAGACACCTGTCTGGCAAGTGTTCCAGAGAGTTCTGAGATCAAGTCTCTTTAGAGCCTCGTAAAATGTGCCAAATAATTCAGGGACCGAATGGCAAAGGTCACTGATGCAAATACTCACTTCCTCAATCTGTCCACTGCCCGGGACTCCCTGGTGGGTGGATGGCCAGCAGGACTCTCTTCAGCCAGATCCTTTTTAGTGGCCACCGCCACCACCATAGCGTCATCTGGTAACCCTCTGGACCATTGTGGGTTCTCCTAGGGAGGGGAAAGAATTTTGTCAGGTGTCTAAGTGATCACCTCAGTAGAGTCAGGGTTCTTCCATGCGCATTGCACAATGAGCTGCACTAGCTCGTCGGCAGGCGATGTTGCCCATGAGGTAGATGGCCGGGCATGGAAAGCCTGCAGGAACACAGACTCCTCAGAGGAAGGGTTGGAGGGCTTCCAGTCACTCCTCTGCTTTAACATTTCAAGGATGTCTCCAAAGGAGACATCATTAGGGTGTGACTGAGGGGACCCCTCACCATCATCGTAATCCATGTCTTCTGTTAAAAACTCCTTTGATGAGTCAACGTGCTTCCTCTTGCACAATCTCTTCCATGGGGGCTCCTCAGTGGGGGAGTCTAAGAAGGACTCGGAAGAGTGGTTACCCTGAACTGAGGTTTCCTGCGGCTTCCCTGCCCGGTGTCCTGTGGAGGTGGTCTGTGGGAGCTGCAGCTCAGGGGGAGAAAACTGGGGTTCTGACATTGACAGAATGCTTCCAGAAGTGAGAGCCCTCTCCATCACATGGAAAGTAGGTCCATCCAAAGAGGGATGGGAGCCTGGAACTGAGAAGGACAACCTCGGAACCAGGGTCATACCCTGCTCTGTTGAACTCACTGCCGGGGATGGAGCCTCAAGCCAGATCGGTGCAGAGGAGGCTACCGGCACTGAGGATGGAACCGGCGGACCACACGGAACCATGCCCAGAACCGAGGAGCCCGCTGCCCAATCATGAGATTGAGGAAGGACTGGTTCAGCAGAAACTGAGGACCAAAGGGACGGACCCGGAGCCTCAGTGAGTTCCATTACAGGCACTGAGACAGGGGGTTCAAGGAAGGACATCAGAGCAGAAGGCTTTGGAACTGGGATGGTCGAAGGAGGAGAATAGAATGGACTCTGTGGAGAGGACAACCCAAGTTCTGCCAAAGGATGGGTCTTGGAAGGCATGGTAATCCTCCTGGCTGCCAACAGCTGATCCACAAGATGCACCACATCAAGTTCTGAAAGGCTCCTAGTTAATCTAGTGGATACTCCGGATTGGGAGTCAGGTCAATCCAAGAATGGGCTATACACTTGACCTAAGAACAGGTGTATGGATGAAGAGTATCGGTACATGGTGTGTGATCTGCCAGCACTGATGTCTCAAGTTTAGAGACAGGAAGTAGTGGGGTCAAATCCAGTGTTGCCATAACAGAGCTCAGTGCCAAAGGGACACTCAGAGCTGAAATGGGAGGTTCAGTCATCACTGCAGAGATAGGCATCAAAGGAGTGCACTCTCCCAAAATAGTCACAGGTGCCGAAGTTGTAGCAGGTGAGGTGAGATCTATAGTTGGTGCCAGAGGTCGTATTGGAGCCGGCAATGAAGCTGGCACCACTATAGCAATAGTCAAAGTGCTTGGAGCAGATGCAGATGGTGCTGAGGAGGCAGATTTATGCTCCGAAGATAACTTTTGAATTTTTGGTTTCAAAGACTTACCCTGGTCACCTGAAGGTGTAGAGGGAACTGAATGGAGCCTTTTCTTAACTTTCAAAGGACCTCCATCACAGAAAGGTCCTCTGAAAAGGGAGATTTAAGTAGTCTCTTCAAAATTAGTTTGTTCTTGCATTCATTGAGAGAGCGTTGGCTGAAACTTTGGCATATCCCACAGGGAGGCTGCACCTAAAGGTGGGGCACCCCCAAACAATAAACACAATCATCATGAGAGTCACTATTAGGTAGTTTACCATTACACGAGGTACAGTGTTTGAAACCCAATGTACCTTTCTTATCTGACATCTTGAAAAGTAAACACAACAATTCAAAACTTCAGAAAGAATGAAACTCTAATTTTTTTAAGACAGAAAGGATTTAAACACATGCAGAGAATCTCAACAAATCCAATAACAAAAACACAGCAACTAGAGTAGAAAGAACAGGGAAGTAATACCGACTATGGTATTCAAGGAATACCACAAGGGTAAAGAGAAAAGGGCAGTACCAACAAAGGTACTGAAAAAGGTTACTAATAGGTAGAAATGGAGAGAAAAATATCTAAAACTACTGTAATTTGACAGGAAAAGAACTATAGCTCACAAACTTTTAGAAGCAAACAACATTTTTAGACAAATATCAAAAAAGTTGCCACTTAGCTGAGAGCTTGGCTGAAACATGGCTTTATGGCTACGTGGCAAATGAGATCTGAGGTAACAGGGAGAAGGGAATTGTGGGTAGAAGCTTAGCTCGAGAGTTTTTGGCTGGTGTGAGCTTGGTAATAGGCCAACTTGGTTCCGAGGGCTCAGAACCGAACCCATCAGTGATGAATGGAAAGAAGATTAACAACATCAGATGACTATATATCAATATTTGAATCCTACCAATTGATTATTATTATTTTATGTCTGAAAACTCTGCTTTCTGCATGATTTCTTTTCTATGTAGAACAAATTTTCTGTACAACAGTTTCAACATCTCATACGATATGTTACAGCCCATGTTGTACAACTTATCAGCAGGGGTGTGGTATCTATAGCCAAGCATGTCATTGTCCTGATGTACTGTGCTCTCATAAGACCAATCATTAAGTACAGCACCCCCTTCAGTATGTACCTGGCCAGGCAGATGCAGCAACTAGAGTGTCCCCAGAGATTCTTCATAAAAAGAATACATGGTGTGGAAAACAAGTCCTGTGCAGACCACCTCAAAGCTTTGCTCTTATAGTCAGTCTCCTACAGCTGCTGACAGGAAACCTAAGCCTGACATACAAAGCATCCTCCGATCCAGCCTTAATAGACCTGTTACACATCCATAAAACAAGTATCAAGAGGAACATCTGATATAGAGACCTAAACCTTGCTTGCAACATAAATAGGACATGTTCAAGAGACAGGCATGTCTCTTAGATGCTTCCTCTTGTCTGGAACGGTGTTCCTATCCTTGTGAAGAGCTCATCCCTGCACTTATTCAAGTGAAATTTAGATTAGTGGATGGGGAACTGTAAATTTACCTGTGGTCTGGCACCTGTGTCTTGATTAGAGAGAGAAAGCTTGTAAATGCTGGGACATCCATGCCCACGTATATATACCCTCCAAAAAACCCTTGAGAACCAATACCTATCACATTTTATTTGGAAGCATGACCAGCCTTAAAAAGGACCCTTGGACTGATAACCAAGCATTCCGCTATGATGCTATGATACATGAAGTTATTCTTGTCTATCTGTAAACTTTGCAAAACTTGTTATTTTTGTGTACCTACCTTCATGCCCTTATCACGGCTGAAAAGGGTCATCAGACCAGCTTACTTCCCCAGTAAATAAATAAATGAATGAGTCATATTCGAGTGGCACTATTACATATTAGTTACTGCTTCATGTTTCATAAAGACAGTTTTAATAAATGGATTTAAAAAGAAAAAAAAAATAGAAATAAGTGCAGATTCTTTTTTTTTTCCAGGTTTTGTACTGCTTATTTGTATGCATTATCAGAATGACGAAATGTTTTAGTTACAAGAAGTACTTCTGCAAACTGTTTTCACTTGCCTAAGACATGAACAAAATAATCATTCATAGTGTGTGTGTGTGTGTGTGTGTGTGTGTGTGTGTGTGTGTGTGTGTGTGTGTGTGTGTGTGTGCGTGTGTGTGTGTGTGTGTGTGTGTGTGTGTGTGTGTGTGTGTGTGTGTGTGTGTGTGTGTGTGTGTGTGTGTGTGTGTGTGTGTGTGTGTGTGTGCATGTGTGTGCGTGTGTGTGTGTGTGTGTGTGTGTGTGTGTGTGTGTGTGTGTGTGTATATATGTGTGTGTGTGTGTGTGTGTGTGTGTGTGTGTGTGTGTGTGTGTGTGTGTGTGTGTGTGTGTGTGTGTGTGTGTGTGTGTGTGTGTGTGTGTGTGTGTGTGTGTGTGTGTGTGTGTGTGTCTTTGTGTGTACATTAAAAATGCCCTTCCTCTTCTGGTTTACCAAAGTATGTTACTATTTGCAGAAGTACAAAGGCAAGGGTCTTTGTTTCTATCTCCACAAACTCTACCATATATGCATTACCTTTCAGACATTCTAAGACAAGTGCCAAAAGTTATATTTGACTATGACAATATATACTATAATGCATATTACTACTGCTCACCTCAGTGTTATAGCTATCACCCCAAAATCAGTCACCCTACTGTCAAACTATTAAACTTCTGCCATATTTTGTACAGGTGACGCACCCTTTTATGCCAAATGACAAAGCAGAATGTAGCTAAAATCAAATGTAAGAATCAGTTGCAAAGAGGTTGATGTTCTTACCCTCTTTGTTAAATGAAATACAACTCAAACACGATGAAAAATCTTAAATGGAAACTGTTTAAAATGACTGAGATATTCAGTTACCTGTGTCCTTGTCTGCGTGCTCAGCAGGATACAAACTGTGCATGCAGCTTAGTTTGGCCTGTACCAGATCTCAATATATATTTATTTTTTTTATTAATTTGACTGCTATTCATCCATTTGGTTGTTAACCATGTAAATGAACTGGTATGAAAACACTTTTCAGTTGTGAAAATCAAAATCAGTGACTGTTAACAGTAAAAACAACAGAATCCAATACATAAAGAGCTTGCAAGTATATGCAAGGTATATTAATTTGAAAAGAACTGTGACATAGTGTTACTTAATAAGATAAAAACGTGCTGGAAAAAACTCTATAGCCAATGTTTGTTGAGCGCTTTCATTTGTTTATTAACATGAACTTCATCAGAACAGATGACAATGACCTATGTTATTACATTTTATACAAAAATCCATTAATTGTCTATCCAATAAATAACTACTGCAAATTAAATAATTAAAAAAATCACAAAATTAAAACATATATAGAAGCATATCAATAAAAGCACAGATATAAATATAAAACTGTATGTGGAAATGTGTATTATGTTATATAAATTCAATAAAAATGTCTGTTCTTCAAAAAAAAATTAATTTTTATTATCCCATTTAATCCTGGGGATCACTCTACATTCAAATACATTTGCCATTTTAACTCTTTGATTTCCAGGGCAGTGTTAAAATCAGCTATATAAGGCCCTTGATGTATAAATTCCAAATCAAAGAAAATAAACTTTCTAAAACGAATACAATCTTCAGCATGTTTTGCAAATGTATTAGTGGAATCACTTTTCTTAACAGCCAGTTGGTGTTTGTAAATCCTTTTATATAGGCCTCAAATGGTTTTCCCTATATTCAAACTTTCACAATTTGTGCAGGATGCTATGTTAACTATTCCAGTACTCTTACAACTGACTCTCCCTTTGCTATATATAGTTTTATTTGTGTCCAAAGTAAATACTCTGTGAAGAATTAATAAATCAAATTGTTTACAATTGTGACATTGGACATCTAAATCTTGTAAAATGAGACGATTCACCAAATTCTAACATAGACTTAATATTAATCACTTTTTATAAATAAATAATAGATGATCTCCTAAAACTCTGACCAAATCACTGTTCCCTAAAATTACTTTCCAATTGTTGACCAACACTTTTTTAACATCTTCTGAGTCAACACACATGGGAACAGGAAATGCACTAACCATGGACATGGAGTCTGAAACTTGTTGCTGTTTTTAGGGGTAAATCCACTAATTAAAATAGGAGAAAACTTATTCAACCTAGCTTTCATATTTTTTTCTTTGATGTATAATAACTTTGAAAGTGAATACCCCCTTTGCACAAACATAGATATCAATTTTTCTCTCTCACTACTGAAAACTTCATTGTCAGAAATAAGTCTACTCAAATTAATAATTTGCCCTTGAACCAAATTTATCTTCATAAACATGGAGTGCATGCTCTAGAAATGTAGAAACTTGTTAGTATAAGTTTATTTTCGAAAATAGTGCTAGAAAACACTCTCTTAACAATGTCCATTGAAATACAAATGTCCAAAAAGCTAACTTTAACATTGGCACTGTCCAACACAAATTTCAATCCTGCACTATTTAAAGTGATGTCATTCAGAATCTGAAAAGACAACAATTGCTCCTTAGAACCATTCCAAATAAAAAATAAATCATCAATATATCTCCTATGAAAGGAGACATATTTAAAACCTTTCAATTTGGTCTAAACTGACAATTCCCACCAACTTAACACTAAAATAGTGAAAGCCAGTGCCACCTTTGCACCCATTGCCACCCTACACTTCTGTCAATAAATGTTCTGATCAAATATGAAAAAAATTTTTAACACAAGTTCTAAAAGTAGGCAAATTGTGTTGATCATAACATGCCCAAAGTTAGTGTTATGAGTCAAAAACTTTTAAACAAACTGAATACCCATATCTTGATC
The DNA here is from genome assembly GCF_019279795.1 of Protopterus annectens. Lineage (NCBI taxonomy): Eukaryota > Metazoa > Chordata > Ceratodontiformes > Protopteridae > Protopterus > Protopterus annectens. The sequence goes on from NC_056730.1 coordinate 1,100,819,693, forward strand.
AATAGACATATATAATGAAACAATGTCAATGGTAACTAACATAGTTTCAGTTCCTGTAAACGCATAGGTTTAAGGCTAAACGCTACTTGGTTGTTGGTATAAGTGGTAGGTACAGTCAGTGGTTTGGTGGCTTTTTGGTCAAGTAGGGATAGGATGGAATTAGTGAAGTGGGAGTTGAATTGAGAAGCTATGCTTTCAGTGGTGTGTGGGGCAGAGGTGAAGGGGTAGAGGATTTTTTTGGGTTGAGAAGTTGGTTTATAGAGGCATAACATTTCTGGGGTTATTTTGATGTTCCTGTTGGGCTGTGGAACGGTAAATTTGTCTATTTTTATTTGCTTTTTCACTGTGTTTCTTAATTATTAGTAGCTTTGGAGTTTGCTTGTTTTTTGTTAGCCATGTAATGGAACCATGCTCTGTCTCTTTGTTTCATAAGGAGTTTAGTGTGTTTTGTTAGCTATGAGGTAGGTTTAGTTCTTACATGTATTTTCCTAATAAGGGCAACTTTATCTAGAATTTCTATGAATGTGTAGTTAAAGTATTGAATTGCATAAATAAAAAGTGAGTTGCATAAATGTCCTAAATTCCCCTAATGATGAACATCCTCCAAGAGGACGTTACCCAAACTAATGACTGGTGCCAGAAGCATGGTCTCAAACTGAATACCAAGAAATGCATCATTATCCCCTTTGGGGAAAATGGCATCCCCTCTAATTATCACATTAATAACAATGTAATAAGCACACAATCAGTAGTGAGGCACTTGGGCACCCAGGTTGATAGCAACCTGACTTTTGACCATGATATTGCTTCCATTGTATGCAAGGCATTTTACATGGCCCACCTCATAAATAAGGGTATTTCATCCAGGCACAAGGAGATCATAACATCCCTGTACTCCTCCCTTATCAGACCCATTATTGAGTACAATGCCCCCTTTGGCATGTACCTTGCCAAGCACATGCAGCATCTGGAGAGACCACAGAGGATCCTGACCAGGAAAATCCAGGGTCTCAAACACCTATACTATACAGATAGGCTAAAAGCCCTGTCTCTCTACTCAGTCTCATGCAAATTGCTCAGAGATGACCTGTGTCTGGTATACAAGGTCACCTCAGACCCAGCCTTGAAGGAGTTGCTGCATATCTGTAAGTCAAATTCCACTTGTGCAACCTACACGCAAGGCCTTAATCTGGTCTGTGACATTAATATAATTTGTTGGTGGGATAGATTTGTGTCCGAAAGACTCTCACATCTGTGGAATGGACTCCCTCTCCATGTCAAGCAGGTTACCTCTCTAGCCCTCTTTAAGAGGAACCTGGATGACTGGATGGGAAACAGAAAATACACCACTGGGATCCCACCTGTGTCCCTGCTTGACAGAGGAAACAGGTGCTGACTTTGAGGGAACATGGGTGAAATTCTTGGCTAGGCTTATAAGGGCCTCCAGGCCAGTAGCTTAATATCACCCTATATCATCCTATATCCTATATATATCATCATCTAATTGGAGGTATTTTAGTGTGGACCACTCACATTGTCTCACGAGGCAGTTAAAAATATCGGCGGCAAAATTCTTTGTGTTGTGAATGTGCTTGTAAGTGATGGATTTTTTTAGGGTTTACTTTCTGTCTTAGGAGGTAGGTGGGAATATGATCACTGAAGGTGTTACCCTGAGTGTTGGCATAAGGAGAGTCTACCAGTCAAGTTGGAATTGTTTTTTTCTATGTTTGTCAGTCCTAGTGGGGGTGTTAATGATTTGGGTAAAGCGAAAAAGGTTAATGCAGTTTGATGGGTTTTCATAGGAACAGGAAGACCAGTCTAGGTTAAAATCACCAGTGATGATTGTTCCATAGTTAAAGGTGGAAGATGCCCAATTAAGGACATTTTCCATTATCAAAGGATTTTTGGCTGGGGGGAAGTGGACTGTGATGATGATAATGCATTTGTCATTGGTTAGTTGTAGACTGTGATAATGATAATGCATTTGTTATTGGTTAGATGTAGACTGTGATGATGATAATGCATTTGTTATTGGTTAGTTGTAGACTGTGATGATGATAATGCATTTGTTATTGGTTAGTTGTTGACTGTGATGATGATATTGCATTTGTTATTGGTTAGTTGTAGGCTGGATGCAAACACTTCAGAGCTGTTAGGATCAGAGGGATAGCTATCTATTTGTTCTAGACTGTGTATCCTTACCACCACCCTGTTTCTATATTCTGTCTAATCTCAGAATAGTATAACCTTGAGTGAGAAGTTCACTGTCTTTGATGTGTGTTTTTTAACCAAGTTTCTGTTAGAATGACTATGTCGGGAGTATATATACTGTGGGTAGGGTGGAGTTGCTCAACTTTGTTTAGGATGCTCCTTAGGTTAATGTTTAGGATTAGTAGGTTTAAGCTGCTGTGGGCTTGCTTTATGTAGTTTTGTTGGTTGGAGTTATTATGTGATAAAGTTGGTTGGGTATCTGACTGTGGGCCAGGGCTGGGATGTATGTCACCAGACTGAAAGAGTAGAGATAGTTTGCTTGGAAATAATATGGCTAGTTTTGTAATTAACTTTAAATATTTATTGAGTAAATTAGGAGTTGATTGGGTGGGAAGACACTTTATAGTAAAGAGTTCTGTGAGGGAGTATTTATAGAGATAAAGTGTTATTGAATTGATTGGAGGAATATTGGTTTCATGGGTTGTATTGACTAATGTGGGAGTGTGGTTAACTGAAATGTGTAACCCATGGAAGGACGTAATTATATAGGTAGATATAAGAAAAGTTATGGAGACTGAAGAAGTAACATTGTTAATGTGGGGTTATAGTGAATGGGGAGGAGTTATGCATATATATGATATTGGGTTACAGGTGGGTGAGAAGAGGTATGTGACTGGCTGTGGAGATGAATGGGAGGAGCAAGAAGTGTATAACTGTAATTGAAATGGGGGGTGTGGGGATGGGGGTAGAGTAGGGGAACGGAGTGAGCCTGAGCACAGGCAGGGTGAATGAAGCAGGTAGAACCAGGTCCCCCAGATGAGCAATGTAGAAAAAATAAACTATTTGTGGAAAGTTAAGTGGCAGAAATGCAGGATTTTTTAATGCAGTATACCCCAGAATTATTAAGCAGATAGTTTTCAGTTAGGGGTCTCAGCTAGTTCTAACTGCAATGTGCGATGGGCTACAAATATTCATTTATTCATTTTATTTAACATTTGTTAACTGGGAAAGTCCAACTGGGTCCAAGAACCTATTTTCAGTAGAGGCCCGGGGGGAAAAGCTCCACATTAAAAGGACATAACCATAAACAGATTTACAGTAGTAGTATATGTATAATATAATATAACATACATTAATAGTAACAAGAACAAAAAAGAGAAGGATTATAATCAAACAACAAATCTAGAAAATAGTTAAGGTATAAGAAAAGATGTACTGAAAATATAATGGAACATATTACAGAGAATTTTATGCTTAAGAAGGCTTTTAGCTGTATTAGCCAGGAGTAATACATGTACAACGTCAAGAATCAGTAAGAAAGTTTTTGAGCAGATGTTTGAACTGAATTCAATTAGTGGTGGTTGTAATTTGAGATGGAAGTGAATTCCAATGTCTTGCAACATAGTGAGAGTATAAGGAGTCACCGGCACTGTTTATGGATTTAGTTATTTGCAGTAAGCAAGTATTAGTTGATCAAAATGAACGGTTGGTTGAATAGATTTGAAGAATGTTTTGTAATGCAGGAGTTTTGTCAGGCTGATACATTATCTCGTGAGCCAAAATTAACTGATTGTACAGAAGAAGTTGTGGGAATTCTAACCAAGACAATTTTTTTCAATATGTCGCAGTGGTGTATATGATTTGAAGAATCAGAGGCAAATTTGGCTATTTTTATAACAGCAAGTTATAAAAATTAAACAACAAAAAAAACAATTAAAAACTGAAGTTATGGGAGACTATAGAGTGCACAAAAGAGGGGGAAATTCTAGTGACAGCTGCCCCAATGCGTGTCCACGCCTCTTCAGTTATAATAGTGAATGCAGAGAATTAAATAAAAATTAAAACAATAGACTGCGATTTGATGATAGTAGCTATATTCTTGAAATAGCAGGTTCTCCATAATGCTACTGACCTACTTTTTAACTGGAAGCTCTGCCGGTTGCTAATTTCACTTGGGGGTTCCGTTTGCATTGCATAGGTTATTTCACTATGTATGAGCCAGGCTGGGGGAGGGGAAAAGTTCTGATTAGTTTCTAGCTCCTAGGGGAGCTGGAAAAAAAAAAGAAAAAAGTTACATTAGATGAGATAAGAGAGTGTGGGAGAGACTGATACTAATTATTTTCAATTAGTTCAGAAGGTGAGTGTTGAGTGATGTAAGCGGTATTAGGTGTAAGAGGAGGAACGCGCCATGTTGGAATAGGGTGGGGGAAACATTAGTAATAGAAGAGACAAACTGATCACTTTACGTTAGAGATTAGATATTGGAAGAGGGAGGATGAAACAGGCACTGGTCAGTTGTTACATTTATTATTTAACAATCACAGACTCTTCATCAGATTATGCAGACAGTTCACTGTAATGGATTGCATACATTTAAAGAAATGAACAAGCAAAGAGGCCAATTAGTACATCGTAGAAGATTGCAAAAGACAATCAAAGCTTTGTATTGGAGCACTTAAAGAAAATAGTGACTATTTAATGCAATAAATACCGTTCCCTATATCATCTATCTGTTTGTTCCCCTTTTCACCCAACTCTGCTGTTGCCTATACCTCCTTTATTACCTTCTACCTGTCACCTTTTCTGGCTCTTCAGTATAAACATGTATAGTGGGAACATTTACAAATTGTTATGACTGCAGTTTTGTGATGTATATAATGTAGACATTATTGTAACATGTCATCCTAACATTATTGTGGCAATTGTTGTGATATCATCTCTTAGAACACCCCAAATGTTTTTTTTTTTGGCATTCCCATTTACAAATGTTCACTGGAAATGTTCACATTAGTGAACTGTAAACCTTATTTCTCTCATAAATGCCTCTTCGTATTTTCTGTCTTTAAGGTCATATTACATGACATGCCTTACAACTGAGTTGTTAATTTTAATGTTATGTTCCTGGAGGTTTCTTCCGAAACAATCACTGAAAATGGTTTCCTCCCAGCTTGACATTCATAGTTAACAAATGCAAATAGATAGATAGATATATAGATAGACAGACAGATAGACAAATGACAGATAGATAGATAGATATACAAACAGCCTGTCATAGTTCAGAATAACAAATAAACCTCATCTGTGTCAACTCCACGGTATATGCAGCACTCAGATAACATCTATGTACAACAGATTTGCCTGACAACTACAGTGTTTCTTTTGTAGTAAGAAGGATGGGCTGAATGGAACATCAAATCTTTATGAAAAATAAAAAAGAAAAGAAAAAACTGTTGACAGTTTACAAGTTATCTTTAAGAGGTCACCCTTGCAGTTGTGATTGTTTATAGACAGCTTGTAAACTGTGTAACTATCAAACTGTTCATCGTATGGTACTCACAATATAATGCACAGATCCCCATTTCACATTCATTGCAGACAGAAATGTTAGTTCCATAATTATGTTCCAGGGTATTCACTTTATAATCTCAAAATACTGAAACATTGAATTTCAGTATGTCGAGACTATAAAGTCAAATCTAAACAACAACGAAACTCCAAAACTGTGAAATTGAAAATCGCGAAGTTCAGCACACCACATACCTAACTACACAAAAACCAAACTACCCACACTACAAAAAAAACCACATGCACACACACACACACACACACACACACACACACACACACACACACACACACACACACACACACACACACACACACACACACACACACACACAACAATACAAACAAACCTACACTACAACTAAGCAGAGGGGGGCAAGCCCACCCTGCACCCCCCAAAATCCCCTACTTATATATTCTAATTCTGAGATCACACCAAACAGAAAAAGACAGCAAACTCACAACCAAACATTCTATACTCTCTCTACACTCCCTCGTACACACACATCACATATATACAAACACCACCATATTCAACATTTAAACACTCATACTTTTACCTGCCTACTCTAACTCACACGTACAACTTCCAAACACACTCACATACACTCACACACCTAGACACTCACATACACTCACACACCTACCCAAAACCATTATAAATTAGGCACTTACCTTACTGACTAGTACCAACATCTTTTATTAGTTCCCTACTTAAGAAACTGAAACCCACCACCCTTTCAGCAGACCTACTACCCGCAGAGTATTTCCAAAAAGTGGCTAATGAAATAGCATACCCCATTTCAATATTAATCAATAGAACTATTCTAGAAGCTTATATCCCCTCCATCTGGAAAATCTCCCATATTATTCCTCTCCATAAAGGGGGAAATTCCACTGAACTCTCAAGTTACAGGCCTATAGCCATCCTGTCACCCTTGGCTAAAATAATGGAAAATGTATCCATAAGCAATTTCTAGCCTATATTAATCATAATAATCTGCTAGCCCCTCCCAGCATGGATTTAGACCTTGCCATAGTACAACCTCAGCCCTTCTCTCTTTCTCTCACACAATAAATCAAAACCGTAATAACAACAAGCTCTCTTCAGCCCTCTTCCTAGACCTATCCAAGGCATTTGACATGGTAAACCACCAGCTACTCTTAGAGACACAAAAATCACTCTCCATAGATAACCTAGCAATTAGTTGGTTTCATTCTTATCTAAGAGGCAGACAACAAGCTGTACTATGGAAAGATAGCCTAACTTCCCTTTTACCAATCACCCTTAGAGTCCCCCAGGGGTTTATATTAGGTCCCCTCCTATTCTCCATCTTCATTAATGACCTGCACAAAATCATCCCAGATGTGACGTGTATTCAGTATGCAGATGATTCCACCCTAACCTGCTCTGCCACCTCCCCCACAGACTTACAATCTTTATCTCAAATCACTTTCAACAAAGTAGAGAACTGGCTCACCGGTCGCTGTCTACTATTAAACCCAAATAAAACCAACCTGTTACTCTTTACCCCCACTCGCAAGGTCCCCTTACCACCTCTCACCAAACAATGGTACAATAATTTCCCCAGAACTTTGTACTAAACTACTGGACTACTGGGAGTAATCATTGACAACAACCTTAAGTTTGATGCTCACGTCGACAAAACTATCAAAACAGTTAATAAGAAACTAGGCTTTTTATACAAGATTAAACAATTCCTAACCCCATCTGCTAGGACTGTGATTGCCCATATACATTTGCTATCGACCCTTCTTTATGCTTCTCCCATCTTCGTAAACCTAAGCAAATCAGACCTCAATAAATTTACTAGCTGCTACAATAATACTGCCAGATTTGCCACAGGTTCAGCTTATAGAAACAATCTCTGTCAAAACCTTAAATCGTTAGACTGGCTAGAACTACCCTACCAACTCCAGTGTAACCAATTTATAGTTGTTCACAAAATTTCCTACCAACCAGACAGTACACCCATACTGAAAAATATCATCACCCTCTACAGTAACCTAAAAGCTCTCCGCTCTTCCAACAGAATGCTAGTACAAACTATTAAAGCCAACAATTCAGCTGGTGAATCATTATTCTCCAGCTCTACCTGTAAAATCTGGAACTTACTTCCTGCAGAACTTACTACAGTTCCCAACTTAACCCAATTCAAAATATCTCTTAAGAAACACCTAAAAATGCATTGGCTTTGTCCCTGTAGAAACCCTGACTAACTAACATCAACTATAGATAAAAACCTTATTACAGGAATGAAACTCCGATTCTCTAACTGTTTAGAATTCTGAGTATATCTCTCACCTACTGGAAAGTATTAAAGTAAGGATGATTTTTTGTCTCAACCATGTATGTTAACCACTATAAATATATGTAATTTCCCTTATCAGTTGTAATCTCTAACTATTTCCTGTTCAATTAATAATTTCCAACAATTTCCTGTGTGTATTTTAGAAAATCTTGAATATGTGTGTATATTTTGTTGAACAAATGCCCTTTTTGTAATAATTCATCGTATTTATACTTGTTATGTAGTTCTGGAGCTCTTCTCTCCGGGCCTCTGCTGAAAATGGACCTATATCCAGTTGGACTTTCCCAGTTAACATATGTATAAATAAATAAAATAAATAAATTGCACCTAAATTCACATACTAAACTGGAAAACATCCGCACAACACATTCCACGTCACGTACCGTTAAAGCATAACCGCAAATTCGATATTTCATTATTTCGAGATTATAAAGTGAACCCGTTCCAGGATCTCTCTAATAACAGAAGAGTTCCTTGTATTTGAACTGGCAAACGTGTGGCCAAACACTGATGTCTAAAGATAACCTGACATGGTACAGAGTAGTTTGAAGCAGCATAACAGAAAATCAAAGGGTCACTTTAAAACTGCAGGTAACCTCCGCTACCATCGTATCAATAGTCCTGCCACTATGAATGAGATGACTGACATAACAGTAGACAGCAGCAGTAGCTGGCAAGGACAGCAAATTGTATGAAATACCTGGTAAAGTTGATGAAATCCACCTAGAATTCAGGAGCCATGCCTTCCTCTGTTCTCATATTCAGCTATCTGCACTGTCATCACATCTGAATGTGCAAATAAATTAACTTTAAGGCTCACAAAAAAATAGAATTCTTTCAGATTATTTTTCATCAAGTGGTCTGTAAATTATTTATTTTTATTACCCATCGATTTACCATTTTGTAAAACGCTAGACTAAAAACAAAATAATAAAATAAAAATAAACAGCAGCAGTAGAAAACATGGCCACCTCCTAGACCAACTAGATTACCGCATATTACGACTCTCTGTATAGGAATTAGCAGTTGTATAATTTACATTGGTATGGTGGATGAACTCTCTTACTTCTGTGTATTTGGCCATCTATATCAATTTCCTACCATCTCATTTAGTTTTAACATCTATTAAATTAGTGCACTGACACAAGTACCGATAATAGTGACTGATGATCCGCTGCAATGATTTTTGCAGCTGTTTGTTTTTCTCCCAGCCTTCTGCTGATACCACAAACCAAAATGATATTAGCCAATATGTTATCACCAGACAACTAATGTGTGACAGTCAGAATTGTCATCATTTTACTTTCAACCCTAATCTAGAAATATAGTTCTTTAGATGAGTGTGTCTGATTTTGTCATGCTGTATTTGTTTTATTATTTTAGAAATATCTGTAAAAATCCAGACTCCTATGGACTAAACAGTCGTACATTTAGTTTGCATTCAGGATAATCAAAATGTGCTGACCTTAATGAGGTATATTTAGCTTGGATATTTACAGATATAATATTTAAACTTCATCAGAAGATGAAATGAAAGCTGTTTGGAGTTTTTTTGTGTTTAGTGTAAACATCTTTATTATTAGTGACAAGATATCACAGAGTTAATACTTTCAGCTTGCATGATAAGCAGTACACCTGCATTGATGCTTGACCTCTGCCTCATACAGATGAGATATTTAGTGTTGTTCATATGATATTTATTCACAGTGCATTCATTTTCATCATTCTTATTCAGCAACCAAGGTCCCCAGAACTGATTAGCCACATATGCATGCAGGATGAACAAAATGCTGCTGTCAGTATTTGTGTAGATTAGATGGTTATTAAAATATTGTAAATTATTTACAGAATTACAAAAAATATATTTACTGTCTTCATTTTGACTTACAAACTACATTTTAAGACCCAGAACCCAATGAATGTGACCACTGTTAAGAGTACATGGTGCTGGGGAATTTGCCATTTATACATCCTTTGCAACATCTAAGGTTCTAGAGATACAGACATTTGCTTGATCTGTGAGGGCGTAACTTGATTTTTGACAAAAGGCTCAGGCTGCAATCTCTGTCTGAGTGAATGCATTAAATCTTTTTATTATTTAGTTTTCTACCAGCATAAATTACATATTAATTACCTAAATCATTTGCACAAGTAACACAATATAAAAGGTTAACACCTTTATCCACACTTTGTTCAGAAAAAGGAGAACAGTCTGTTCCAAATGTCAGAAGTTTTTGTATCTGGATTCAATATAAAAAAACACTCTGAATGCATATAAACATTCTGAAGAAATCATTGTAAATGTCACTTGTTATTTTATGGACAGGTGTCTGCATTCTTTTGCAAGAGTATTTTTAAAAGCATATGTCAGTGTCAATCTATTTTTTGTTTTTCCTTGGTATAGTATTCCTCTCCCTAGCCTGCACTTAGTTGTCCTGTGTCATGTATCTGTTTATCAAATGCTGCATCAAAATGTCTCTAATATGCAATCATCTTTCCTGTGCTTGGACACAGCCCCAAAACATATGTTTTGTTCCTGCTTGAGTAACAACTATCTATGTCTAGCCTACCCTCTATATATAACTTAACTGAAATCAAATACCAGAAGTGTGTAATTTTGTCCTAATCCATAAGTAGGCTATCACCTCAGTAGGTCTGGAACTGTCTTTTCTAAGCTTGTCTAGCTGGATTCTGTTTTGGTAATCTTTTTTCCACCTAACCTATCCACAGATACTTCTAGAGTGGTGTTAAAATCTCATGTTATTTTATATATATATATATATATATATATATATATATATATATATATATATTTATATATATCACCAGAAATAAACTACTGTCTGAAAGAAGAGTTAAAAAAGCTAATGCCATGTCTGTAGCACATAGGAGTTAGCTATGGCCACATTCTTATTTGGTAATATACCCTTCCATATGATTCCTCTCTCCTTTCTACTAATCTTAACCATTTCTACCTACTTTTCTTCTCTCACTCCCTGGTGAGTGATCTACAATGATTTTAGAAAATTCTTTGCGTTTTAGGTTACCACTGTGTATAATTTACAACTTAGGTTTCTGTAATAATGCTACTTTTATTTGTTTATTTATTTGTTCTTTGTTAACCGGGTTAGTCCACTGGACTGGGGCCCATTTTCAGTGGAGACCCAAGGAGAAAAGCTCCACAAACACATGATAAAAAAGATGATTTCAAAAAATAATACACATGATATCATAACAAAACCAAGTTACATTGCAAGTTTAAAAATATAAAAAAGGGCAAGATAAAAATACATGAGTAACAACATTAATGCCTTGTAGATATTCATTAAAAGTATTGACAAAGCTCCACAAACACATGATAAAAAAGATTATGTCAGAAAATAATACACATATATCATAACCATACAAAGTAACATTGCAAGCTTAGGAACATTAAAAAGGGCAAGAAAAAGAGACATGCTCCTTTTCACAATTGTTTCCAAAATTGTCTTCCTTTTTATATGATATGACCTATCTCCTAGATGCTATGTATTTATTTATTTAACATTTGTTTACCAGGAAAGTTTGACTTGGAACAAAGCAAATTTTAAGTGGAGGCCTGGGGAGAAACGCTCCAGATGCATGTCTTTGTAATGTGATGAGGTTAAGGCTCAGATCCATGCCAGATAAGTATATTTGTTGTGATTTATACCTAGTGTTCTTCAGCTGCTCTACATATTCAACTGAGTGTATGTTACAGCTCATCCTCCCAATCCTCCCCACAGAGATCCAGGTTCTACACCCCAATTTGGGATATTTGTCCCTTTTGTATAGTAAATACCTGTGCTTGGATATATAAGTACCAAGTGGCCAGGGTGTATGAGATAGTACCCAAATTACCCACGTACCATTGTATGAGATAGTACCCAAACTACCCAGTTACCATTGTGTGAAATAGTACCCAAACTACCCACTTACCATTATATGAGACAGTACCCAAACTACCCACTTACCATTGTATGAGACAGTACCCAGACTACCCACTTACCATTGAATGAGACAGTAACCAAACTACCCACTTACCATTTTATGAGATAGTACCCAAACCAACCACTTACAATTGTATTGAGATAGTACCCAAACTACCCACTTATCATTGCATGAAATAGTGCCCAAACTACCCACATACCATTTGTGAAGTCCATGCCTTTGCCCAGCAATCAAGCAGTGGTGGCTGGTGAGTTCAAATCAAAGGGGGGCTGCTGGAGATAGCTGAATGGGTGGGATCAATGGGAAGGGGTGTGACCAACTAGAAAGGGGAGGAGCTAGGCTCAAAACCACAAAAACTAACTTTAATTACATATGCTGCCCTGGGTGCCAAACCCTCATTATGAGAGTCCAATCAAGACAAATGAAGTATAAAAGAATAAAAATATTTCAATGCATTGGCTGCATGACAGCTTACTTAATATCTAGATGGAAACAAAAAGGTTGTGAGGCATGAAAAAATTACTTTTCAAATACATTACTGGAATGCCAGTCAAAATCAAGTATAAGAAAAACAAGCAGCACTCAACTCAAACCGCTTCTCCTTGCACTGCAGTTCTAATTATAATTTATATTCAGCTTTATTAAAGTACCAAGTAACATGCTGAAAGTAGCAATCTCTGTGATGCCACCACTTGTAAAAATGTTTCTTATCCAAAAAAGACCTGCTGCCTGACAACTATCTACTTGTTTCATGAAATGAAAAGCAAACAAGAAACAAGCTCAAGATACACTGCTTAAAGGATTACTGTACAGGTTATGGAACACACATGAATGGCATTCTGTTTAGTTTACGGGTAAAGCCCTCAGAGATCACTGGAAGTCTCCAACAAGTGTAATGAGCTTCTTAAAATAATGTAATCCTGTCCTTTATTACAAATACTGTCATATGCATTTCAATACCCAACGCTTATACATTATCTAGTTAAGTATTCTCTGCATGGCAACAACAGAAATGCTTTCAATGTTGGCAATTAACAGTATGCTTATTAAAGCTTATTTGCATGTTATGATCTCAGACAAGCTTACCTGATGGTCATTAAAGCATTGCTACTTAAAACACAGAGCAACAGGCACTTTCTGAGTAATAAGCATAAATCAACAGTACAAAAATATGACAGAAACCAGACCATTCTGCAAAATCAAGAACAGATGAAAAGCCACTGTAGTACTTGTGTCTACCTTGGATGGGGGGATACCCTGCACATTTACACTGCATAACTGCTCCTTGCCTTGCTTGGACACATCCAGAGTCACTACATGGGGGAGTGGGGTACAACAAGTATGTCACAATTTGAAATGTCTCTGGCTGACTGTGATGGCCTTGACACATTTGTCATACCTCTCAACCTCAGAGCAAGAAATCTGGGCAAAGCCATACATAGAAGTGGGACAAAGGCCCAAAAATAAGGACAATTTTTAAATATTGCTCTTATAAATTTAGAATGATAATAGAATAGTAGGTCTTGCATTAGTATGAATTTTCTGAATGGTATGAAATCTGAAACTCAAATGTCTGTCATTATTTTCTATCTTCAGTCTTTAATGATTTGCCACTAATTTGCCAAAAAAAAAACACAATTTTATGAAAAATGGACCAAAAATGTGATGCAAAAATATAAAATAGCCACACAATACAGCTGGGAACCTGTCAAAGAAGGGACACTTTTTTAATATTAGTACTGCTAACTTGAGCAGCTGACAAAATAAAAGAATCTACATGCATTTCTGAAATAAAAGTAATCTATAACTCTGATTATTACAGTTATTTCTAAATTGTAAATCCTCCATGTTTTCTTCCAAAATTGCTATTTTGTGGAGGGATTATTAGGGGAAGAGCAATATTTTGCGGCAAATTCGGGGACAGTTGAGAGGTTTGGCTATGCCTAATTCTATAAAACAATTTATTTGCATGTACCTCTCAACCTGTTAATGCAATAAATCTGGACAAGGCCAAATATATTGGGGGAACATATAAACAGTACTAAAAATTGCTCTTGTATAAACTGAGACAGTTGATAGAATAACAGGTCTTACTTTAGCATGCATTTTTCTGAAGGATATGAAGTCTGAAACTCAGTGTGTCATTATTTAGTGACTTAATTCCTAAATGATTTTCCAGAAAACCACAAATTTTATGAGGAACAAACCAAAAATAAGAAGCAAAAATCTATTCATTCTGCGAAAATCTGGACAGTTGGGAGGTATAGTTCAGCTGGGGCTGCCTTTATGTTTGCCACCCTTCCCCCTCACAAAGTCATGGTCGAATGGAGCCCTCCCCCCTGCACCCATTCCAATGTTCCATTACTTGGCTATTTCACTCCATTTACCATAAACACTAATGTGCATACTGCTTTACTTCTATGATGATTTGGACTTCATTTGAAAGTTTTATTTTGCATTTTACAGCACAAACACTAAGACATCTGCTAAACAAAGCAATGCAGTCTCACAATGAAAACAGGCTTAGCATTAAGACTTCTCTGCCCTTGAAACTCACATTCAATGAAACAGCACTGAAACCCACATTCAAAGAAAATACATTTTGCCAGTGGCAGATAAAGATTAACTTTGGGCTGTTTTCAAATCATAGGCCCCTTGCACATGAAACATACATGTGCTCTTTGATACACCTTTCTGATTGTACTAAATTATATTCCTTGTACAATACAGTACAATTGTTAGACGGCATTTTAAATTTATTATTTTGAACATTTTCCAGTAAACAATGAAACAAAAATGCATGCACCAATGACAAAACTACCCAATTCAGAACATTTCCATCATAAAAGTCTACTCAACTGTCTACAGTCCACCAGTATCAGTAAATATGCACAATCTCTGAAGTAGTAAAGTCATCTAAATAATTCCACATTAAAGAAATCTGTAACAATGAAGAGGTTGCTGCTAGCAAACAACTTTATATGTAATTGTTTATTCATCTACAAATAAAGTGCCTGTTGCCCTTGAGGAATAAATTGCCTATGTTGCATGCATTAAAAAAAATGATAAGCTAGTAATATCGCAATAGGGACTGTATGGCAAACTGATAACAGGGTCCAAACCAAGTAACCAAATTGACCAAAGAGTTCTATTTATTATAATAATACTTGTGTCCATAACAGACTAGTTCCGGCAAACAGCCTTCCTCAGTGTAACACAATGTAGTCCTACATAGACTACATTGTGTTACACTGAGGAAGGCTGTTTGCCGAAACTAGTCTGTTATGGACACAAGTATTTAATAAATTTATAGAACTCTGTGCTGCCTTGCCAAACTGATAACAGGTTCATAGTTACTACTCTAGGTATCTTTGCCAAAAAGGCCTGCAGCATCCACCCACTTTACAACACAGTACAGTATCAGCAATGCATCTATCTACTGTGGGAGTAGACCCACAGCCTTTTGCATCAAAAGCAAGTACACTACCTGTTGTGCTATTAACAATGCAAGCAGACTCAGAATAAGCAGCACTAAAGTTTTGTTCCCCTGCAGCTCTCAGCTTCTTGTAAAATCTACTCAACACACAGTTGTATCTCTGAACTTTGCAGCACAAGAAATTTGGAAAAAGCCGAAATTTATTGGGGGGGGGGGGCAAAAGCCCAAAAACCAGGGACACATTTTAAACATTGCTTGTATAATGTCGGAAAGTTGCTAGAATAAAATGCTGTGTTACCACCATACATTTCACTGCCATGTCTTTAACCCAGGGGACCCTGTGCAAAACAGTCAGAGAAACATGCCACTATGCCAAATCAGCTGTTTTGTGAAAGAGAGGAAGATGAACTTAAATGGCTACCATTTAGTGAATTCAGTTCTCACCATAGCTGTCAACCTCTTGGCACAAAACACCTGAACAAAGCCAATAATGGGGGAATAAAGCCCCCAAACATATTCAGTGAATTCAGTTCTCACTATAGCTCTCAACCTCTTAGCAAAAAACATGTGGACAAAGCCAGTAATGGGGGGAATACAGCCCCCAAACATTCAATTAATTCAGTTCTCACCATAGATAACTCTCAACCTTAGCACAAAATACCTGGACAAAGCCAATAATGGGGAAATACAGTCCCAAAAATAGGGACAAATTTCAAATATCCATGTTATAAACTTAGACAACTGCTAGAATAAACAGTTTTGTGTTACCATGTACTTTCTTAAGAATATGAAGTCTGAAATTTAAATGCCTGTTATTTTTAAACATTTAACCAGGAAACTAGTCTGACTTGGAACAAAAGACAATTTTCAGCAGAGCAGGGAGAAATGCCAGACACATCTTTGTAAGATGGGAGGACATGCAGACACCACACAGAAGGCACCCCAGCCAAGAATCAAACCAGATAACCTGTAGCTGTTAGGCAGCAATGCTACCAGTGCAAAGTTACAAAAACCATACAGAAACCACAGATTTTATGAGGAACAGAACAAATATGAGGCAAAAATCTGCAATTTGTTTTAGAAATGGTGGTGGATAGGGAATTCAGGTCCTTGCCACCTGCATCCAAGGTACAGGGTTCAAGCCTGAGTATCTCTACCCACCACCATTTGTTCTCTCTAGCCACCAGTATATAGTAACTGGGGCATTACACACACACACACACACACACACACACACACACACACACACACACACACACACACACACACACACACACACACACACACCCTTTGTCCAGCAGTATAATTCCTGTCACCTACCTGCTGTAAATAAGTGTCCTACCCATTTCACGAACAAAGCAAGCCCACAATCCAACCAGTGACCACACACCTACCCATTTCACGAACGAAGCAAGCCCACAATCCAGCCAGCGACCAAACACCTACCTGAAGCAGTAATCCACAAATGAAGCCCACGCAATGAAGGTCCTGCGAGAGCAGCTCACCCCTCAGTCCTCATTGGTTCTGCCTGCAGCTGAAGCAGTCTGGAGCTCCTCTGTTCTGTGCAGTCATCACCGCACAGATTCCTGGGTATCTCACAGAAATAATTGCTGGGTACCTCTTTGTCTGTATCCAGACTGCTAATAAAGGCAGTCTGAATTCTCTAATGTGTCTGCACATGCGCAGAGGAGTCAGGACTCATGATTTTTTTTTTCGTTTTTGTTTTTTTGTTTTACAGATTTTTCTTTTGTTTTTTCTAGGTGGGAGGGCTGCAGTCCAGCAGTCTGATAGGACGAGCCACCCCTGCAATCAAGGTGCCTCAATCCTCACCACTAACACCAGAGAGGGTGTCTCATATAGGAGGAAAGGATAACAAATACACACAGTAAAGTGCAATTTCCCTTAAGAGCACACAGAGATCACAGTTAGTCTGGGTCTGGTCACTCCCTTGCTCTCCAGGTCCCCAATAAGACTCCCCATTGGCACAGCTATAGGGTAAAGATTTCAGCCTAGTGGGCAAGCTAAAACGTCTAGCACCCTCTCTGTCCAAGCAGTGCTTTGTGTCCCTGCCCAAGTAGCTGACACACACACACACACACACACACACACACACACACACACACACACACACACACACACACACACACACACACACACACACATGCATGCATACTTTCAGAAGGGGTTATACAACCACACATACACTCCTGAGGAAGGCTGGAACAGTTTCTCCAGCTGTGCCCCTTTCTCTCAGACTATACGGTAGTTCCACTGGCCACCACCCACTAATACTTATCAGCTATTCAAAGGCCCTTAAAAGGGTGTCCAATTATTACTGTGCAATATTATTATCCAATTGGTAGTATGACTACAGTCAAGGCTTATTAGAGTGGCTATGTACAGTTTTACCAAAGGAATACAAGTACTCTAAAGAGCTTAAATTACCTCTACACAAGTCAGCCACAGTTAAAAGGTTTTAAAATATTTAATAATAATTAAAACCATCAGACAATACTTTCTACTACACAGTCAATGCTAGTCAAGAGTTCAGAGATCACATAGAAATACTTAAAATAAATCAGTAGTACAGTTCTGACATCACAGAAAAACACTTAGTCTAAACTTTCCAGTTTCTAGCTATCTACAAGAAAACACACTTCTAAAATAACTTACATAGAGCATAAGGCAGTGCTGAGTTGGATGTTCAACACAAAAATGCTTAATGCCTACTGGTTCTCTCTGTTTAAATTGAAACTGCAGTTCTGATAAAACATTACATCATTTCACACATTCCTGGTGTTCCCAGGCTGACAGAAACTGCATTTACATTATTTTACACTTAGAGCAATAAATGACATTTCACATGTAAATTCTGGTCATTAGCTTTAGCCTTAAAACAATAGGCAGGAAGCCTTCATCTAGCCTGGCCGGAGCCAAATTGTAAACATCAAAGGCACTCATGAAATAATTTTAATTTCAAAGGACCAACAAAAAATGCTTGACTTAGCTTTCTTTACAGCAGAGGGCAATGTTGCCACATTGTTTTAAGTTCAACATTTCACAGCACATTCTTTCATTTAAAAAAACAAGCTTGTAGTTCAACATTCATATTTACAAATGATAGAATTAGCTGCACAATTCTATCTGGCTAGGCTGGCAGCCTTCGCCCTTCTCTACCAGTCTTCAGATTTCTCCCCGCCCCCCTGGAGAACTCAAGCTAGTTTTTCAAGTGACCCTTGAGAAAAGCGGCTTGAGAGTGTTAGGTCTATCTGAGTGTACCTCACCCCATTCCCTGTCTTGACAACCCATCTGCATTGGCACTGCTACTCCCACTGCAGTGCTGCACTGACATATGATATGTTTACAACCATAGGCTCCATCTTAGCAACTTGGCATTTTGCTGACTGTCTCTGTTTAACCATGCTAGAGGGTTGTGATCTGTCATAACAGTGAATTTTCTTCTATACAGATAAGGCTGAAGTTTCTGCAATGCCCACACTATGGCTAGACATTCCTTTTCTACAACTGCATAGCATTCCTCCATGGGTTGGAGCCTATGACTGAGATAAACCACTGGGTGCTCTTCCCCCTCTGAAGCAATCTAAGTACAGCCCCCATCCCATGGTTTGAAGCATCCACCTGCACAACAAATTCTTTGCTGTAGTCTGGACTGGCTAACAAAGGGGGTCCTCCCAAAGCTTCTTTAAGCTTCTGCAATGCCTGCTCACATGCTGGGGTCCACACACTACCTTATCTGGCCTGTTCTTCCTTGTCAGGTCTGTGAGGGGAGCAGCTATGGTACTATAACTGGGGATGAACTTTCTGCAGTACCCTGCTGTCCCTAAAAATGCCCTCATCTGCTTTTTAGTAACAGGTGCAGGCCATGCCTGAATGGCTTCCACTTTGGCAGGTTCTGGATTTATCTTACCACTCTCTACTCTATGTCTTAGGTAGGAGACCTCTGCCATACCCACCTGACATTTGCTCGGCTTAATGGTCAACCCTACCCTCTGTAGTCTGCCAAGCACCTCCCTGACATGCTGAAGGTGCTCTTGCCAGGAATGGCTGTAGATGGCAATATCATCTAGGTAAGTGAGGGCAAACCCTCCTACTCCTGCTATGATATGATCTGCCAGCCTCTGGAAAGTCGCTGGAGCATTCTTCATCCCAAAGGGCATCTTTGTGACTCATAAAAGCCAAAAGGAGTTACAAAGGCTGACTTCTCTCTAGCACTGGGAGTCAAGGGCACCTGCCAGTAACCCTTGGTAAGCTCAATGGTTGTAGGATACTTAGCCCAACCCAGCTGCTCTAGGGCCTCATCTGTCCTAGGCATGAGGTAAGCATCCAACTCTGTGTGACTATTTAATTTTCTGTAGTCCACACAGAACCTGGTGCTGCCATTCTTCTTTGGCACCAGCATGACTGGGGAGGCCCAGGGACTGTTGGACTCTTGAATCACCCCTAGTTCCAACATCTCCTGTATTTTCCCCCTCAGGGTCTGTCTGACTCTCTCAGGCACCCTATAAGGGGCCTGCCTAATAGACCTTTGTGGTCATGTATCCACCTGGTGCTGCACCAGGTAGGTGTACCCTGGTTTCCCAGTGAACATGTCCCCAAATTCCTGCAACACTGCTCAGATTTCTTGAACCTGGGTAGGAGATAGCTGCTGGGACATTGCTACCCCTTCCACCGAGGTGTCAGCCCGAGCCTCACTGAGGAGATCAGTCCCCAGATCTCCCTCAGACTCCTCCTGCAATCCACTGCAAATGCTCAGGACAAGGGCCTCCCTATCATGGTAAGGTTTCATCATGTTAACATGGTACAATTTGTGCCCCTGCTGTCTGCCTAGCACTTCCACCATGTAGTTAACATCACTTACCTTTCTTACCACCTTGTAGGGACCCTCCCAAGCTGCTTGCAGCTTGTTGTGTCTGACAGGAATGAGAACCATTACCTGCTGCCCCACAGCATACTCTCTAGCTCGAGCATTCCTGTCATACCCCACCTTTTTTCTGTTGTTGTGCTTTTGCCACGTTCACCAGGGCCAAGCCCATGAGTTCCCTGAGCCTTGTCCTGAGGTTTAGGATTTATGCCACAACAGTCTCCTCGTGAGACTCGCACTCATCTTCCCACTCATCTCAAATTAAATCTAGAGGGTCCCTTACCCTATGCCCATACAGCAACTCAAAGGTGAAAAACCTGTGGCTGGGGAACCTCTCTGTAAGTAAACAACAGATGGGGCAAATATTTGTCCCACTCCCTCTTAAACTGATCTGCAAATGCCTGTAGCATGGACTTGATTGTAGAGTTTAACCTGTCAACAAGACCATTAGCCTGGGGATGGTAGGGGTGGTCTTCATGTGCTCCACCCCACAGGACTTTCACAGACAAGCCAGCAGGTCTGATATTAAGTTGGCACCTCTGTCAGTCAGTACTTCTTTTGGGAAACCTACCCTGCTGAAAATCTCTAACAAAACATTTTACACCTTCTCTGCCTCGGTGGAGGACAAAGGTACTGCCTCAGAGTATCGGGTAGCATAATCCACTACCACTAAGCTATACTTTTTCCCTGTGGAACTTGGGGTACTCAGAGGACCCACAATATCCATAGCTACCCTCTGGAATGGCTCCTCAATCACAGGCAAAGGCATCAAAGGAGCTCTCACCTTGTCTTCTGCCTTGCCTACCTTTTGGCACTGCTCACAGGTCATGCAGTACCCTGTTACATCTCTGGAAATTCCAGGCCAATAGATGTTCTCCAAAATATGCCTCTTTGTATGTTTTATGCCCATATGACCTGCAACGGGAATATCATGGGCTATGGCTAGAAGCACCAAATGGTAGGGTCTAGGCACTACCAACAGCTGCACTCTCTCACCTTTTAGCCCTCCCTCAGGGGTCCACTCTCTGTATAGTAACCCTTTGTCCCAGTATACAAGTTCTCCCTTTCCTTGAGAATCAGGTGCCTCCCTAGCTACCTGCCTCAGGCCTTACAATGTAGGGTCTGAGAGCTGAGCCTGTCTCAACTCTCTCCTTGTAACCCTTCCCAGATTCCCTTCCACAGGAAGTCTGGCATCCTCTGACAGTGGTGCCTCACCATCAGCCTGGGTACTACTATTCATTTCTACCTTTGCAGTTACTCTGTCCAAGGGACCATCAATACCCACAAGCAGCTATGGCTCACCTTCAGTTTCACTGCTACAGAGTAGCTCCCTCCCTGAAGTAACCACCTCAGCAGTCCTGGCTGCAAGTATACAGTCTGTCTGGGTCTCCCCCCAGGCTACCAGACACACATGCTTGTCTCCTAGCTTCACTGCGTGTACCTGCATAAGCACATGGTATTGCCTCATCCAAATCCTTCCCTATTAGGACATCTGCAGGATGGTAGTTTGGTACCCCTGTTGTCTCAAGACAACCTACTATTGGCATTTTGTCTTTCCACTTACTGGCTCACTTACCTTTGGTTCCCCACTGGACACCTGTATGCCACATGGCCCCACTGGTTGCATTCAAAACATTTAACCCTAACTCCTGGACATGTACCTGGACTACTGGCTTCCCCTGCTACTTGCAGATTCTGTTGTGGCAGTCTGTGCTGCTCACCATGGGTTCTTTTAGACCCATGAGCAGTACTGGGGTCCCCTTTCGGTGCAGTGCTGCCCTGCATGCCAGGTATAGGTCTCCCTTCTTCCCCAACTCAACCGAAGTAGCACATTGTCTATCAGCTAACCAGATCCTCATGTCCTCAGGCAAAGTGCTAAGGTCTTGTTCCCTCACCAAAAGGTCTGTCAACCCTTCAAAAGTGGTGACCTGACATCCACTCACCCACCTATGGAAATAAGTGCTCAATTCAGCAACATATTCACACAGATTTTCATATGCCTTGCGTCTGTGCTCACAAAACTTTTTCCTATGCGTTTCAGGTGTTAGCTTAAACAGCTCTAAAAGACTATTTTTTACAGCAGTATAATCAAAACATGCAACATCAGACATTTTGGACAGAACAGTTACAGCTTCACCATGGAGTAAGGGGGTTAGGAACCGTACCCAGAGCCCTTGGTCAACTTCATACTGTTTACATACCCGCTCAAACATATGAATGAAACTATCAAAACTATCCCCCTCTTTAAAATGCGGAAGAAATCTACGGATCTTTTGTGCTTCTGGGGTCCAGTTACTCCCTTCCCCATTACCTCCATTTCTCTGGAAAAGAGTAAGCATCTCTATCTCATGCTACCTCTGCCTCTCTTGTTCCTCAGCTTGCAGATGTAACATTTTCTCATTCTCATCAGCCTGCAGACATCACCGTCTCTCATTTGCTTCTAATTCCACATGCCTGGCCTCCAACTCAAGTCTCTTTAGCTTCAGCTGGATTTTTAAGTCCACTGCAGAAAGGTTGAGCTGTCCATTCTCCGAGGGGATTATTTTTCCACTGCCAGTCTGATTGTCCTCCTGGTTGCTGTTTTCTGATGCAGCTGTAACCAAGGCTGCAGTCAAATCTGCTTTAGTCAGGTTTCCATGCATCAGTCCCCTAGACTGGCACATCTCCGCCAGCTGACTCCTTGTCAGCTTTCCATACTCCTCTGCTGACTTGCTGCCTGCGCACCCTAACTAAGCTAACAAAAGAAATAAAACAATTGTGATCTGAACTCTGAGTATTTACTGCCTGGCTGTGATAGAGTACAAAACACCTTCAAAGCTCACTGTACACAAGCTACAGGATTCACTCAAACCCACACCACTACAAGCCAATTAGTATTTGCCAACTAAATATGTGATGTGTATATCCCACCACTGCCAAATTCAAATGTGAGGATATCCCAACCACTGCCACCAATTAATATGTGAGGTGGATATCCCAACCACTGCCACCGATTAATGTGTGATGATATCGCAACCACTGCCACCAATTAATATGTGATGCTCGTGCCCTGGCCCAGCAATCAAGGAGCCTCAATCCTTACCACTAACACCAGATAGGGCATCTCATATAGCAGGAAAGGATAACAAATACACACAGTAAAGTGCAATTTCCCTTAAGAGCAGACAGAAATCACAGTCAGTCCAGGGCTGGTAGCTCCCTTGCTCTCCAGGTCCCAAATAAGACTCCCCACTAGCACAGCTATAGGGTACAGATCTCAGCCTAGTGGGCAAGCTAAAACCTCTAGCACCCTCTCTGTCCAACCAGTGCTTCATGTCCCTGCCCAAGTAGTTCACACACACACACACACACACACACACACGCACACACACACACACACACACACACACACACACACACACACACACACACACACACACACACACACACACACACACACACACACTTTGAGAAGAGGTTATACAACCACACAGACACTTCTGGGGAAGGCTAGCACAGTTTCTCCAGCTGTGCCCCTTTTTCCCAGACTATATTGTAGTTCTACTGGCCACCACCCACTAATACTCATCAGCTACTCAAAGGCCCTTAAAAGGGTGTCCAGTTATTACTGTGCAATATTATTATCCAATTGGTAGTATGACTACAGCCAAGGCTTATTAGAGTGGCTATGTACAGTTTTACAAAAGGCATATAAGTAGTCTAAAGAGCTTAAATTATCTCTACACAAATCAGGCACATTTAAAAGGTTTTAAAATATTTAGTAATAAATAATTAAAACCATCAGACAATACTTTCTACTACACAGTCAGTGCTAGTCAAGAGTTCAGAGATCATATAGAAATACTTAAAATAAATCAGTAGTACAGTTCTGACATCACAGAAAAACACTTAGTCTAAACTTTCTAGTTTCTAGCTATCTACAAGAAAACACACTTCTAAAATAACTTACATAGAGCATAAGGCAGTGCTGAGTTGGATGTTCAACACAAAAATGCTTAATGCCTACTGGTTCTCTGTTTAAATTGAAACTGCAGTTCTAATAAAACATTACATCATTTCACACTTTCCTGGTGTTCCCAGGCTGGCAGAAACTGCATTTACATTCTTTTACACTTAGAGCAATAAAGGGCATTCTACATGTAAATTTTGGTAATTAACTTTAGCCTTAAAACAATAGGCAGGAAGCCTTCATCTAGCCTGGCCAGAGCCGAATTGTAAACATCAAAAGCAGTCATGAAATAATTTTAATTTCAAAGGACCAATAATAAATGCTTGACTTAGCTTTCTTTACAGCAGAGGGCAATATTGCCACATTGTTTTAAGTTCAACATTTCACAGCACATTCTTTAATTTAAAAAACAAGCTTGTAGTTCAACATTCATATTTACAAATGATAGAATTATCTGCACAGTTCTATCTGGCTAGGCTGGCAGCCTTCACCCTTCTCTACCAGTCTTCACACCATTGTATGAGATAGTACTCAAACTACCCGCTTACTACTGTATGAGATAGTACCCAAACTACCCACTTACCATTGTATGAGACAGTACACAAACTGGAAAGGCTCACTCAGACTCTGCTACAGTTTGCTGTGAAGGAAAGGATAGTTTGCTTTTTATTTGTATTTTGTATTACTTTATTGCCTTTTTCTATTTTGTATACTGTGATTTGTTTTCTTTACACTGTGTTTTACTTGTATTCTGCTTTTAAATGCATATTAAAACTTGAAAATAGACCACAGCTTTGCCTCTTGTGAGTCAGACAGAATTTTTTTGCATGCTCCCACCCAGTTACTGTTGTGTCTTAAACACCACTGTCTTTCTAGTTGCCTGCCCCTTATGTTAATTTGAGCATATATCTAATTTCCTCTCTGCTTATTTTGTGAAATCACTCCCCTTCAACTATTTAAATTTATTGGCCATCCTTCTGTATTCCAGAGTACCAAAATACAAATGTGACCACCCCCTTTCAATGTATCTTGCTGTTTTAAAAATAGTGTCTCTCCACTAAAACTTAACGTTTTGGACAGGTAAAACTTAAGTTGCCTACTTTCACATCTAACTACTCTAGTGCACATGGTAGTGTTTAGGATAAACCATTTTTTCATCTTACATTGCATCTATTGCAAGACCATCAGTTATTGGAGAGCCCACATTCTGCCTCTCAGTAGTCATCTTGGGATTAGTGCTTCTGTTTTCTCCTGGTGAGAGAAGGAATGCAGTTATATTATTTCCTGGAGCCTGCTGATCACCAGAAAGCTTAATAAGTGCTTTATAGGTGACAGCTTGGAATATATGCTTATATTCTGATCTGGTGAGAGTAGAGCAGAGTGCATTGATTCCTGACTCTTTCTGGTTCGAGAGTGAGTGTCTGTGCTTAACGTACCTGATTGGTCTGGTTGCTATTTGAAGGCATCTACCAGAAAAAGGCTACAAGCCTGCAGACCCTTGCATCATCTGGGACAAGACTGTCGATCTTCTCTTCTTGGGATTGGTGCTAACATTTTGCTTCTGGTGAGAGAAGAAGTAAAGGAGTATTGTATCCCAACAGAGTGAAGCTGTGGTGAGACCAGCATTAGTAGTAGCCAGGCAGTAGCCATTCATGTGACTCCCCTCTTTTCATCATTCTTGACAAGCTAATTCTTTGTTTTCAGTATGTACTGCATGACGTCTTTCTAACTTCAGAATATCTGCCTAAATACTTCATCCTTAAATTTTCAAGGTCTTCGTATTAGTTTCCCCTCAAGTGTTTGCAGTGCTCTGTACAGACTCAGACACCTTGAGTAACATTTTTCCTGTAAAAGGAATATATAAGGAAACAGCTCCAGTACTTAGCAATAATGACCACTCCTCCTGGCATGTCTAATGGTCAGTTTCCTTTGCTTTTTCCTAATAACCTGGTGAACTTGGGCATCCTGAGGCAGTGTAGCGATTGCCTCATGTACACAGACAACCCTCTCCTCTTACCTCCCAACACTCAGACTTGTGAGAGATGCACTTATATATCCAAACTGGAAGCCATGCACTCTCAAGCCAAGACCAGAATAGCTGGTCAAGAAGAGAAGGTCAACACCTGCACCACACTACATGCAACACATAGCCCTCCAGAACACCCACCATCACAGCTCTCACATAAAAACACAAACCACACATCCACCTTCGCGGAGGCTGTCAATAGAAATCTACCCAAACAGCAGAGACCTCCAAGGCAGAAACACAATCGACCACCACAACACAGCACAAACCACCAAGACACATAGCTCACCTACACGGTGTGCCCCTCAACCTAAGCCCCTAAGGAAAAACAGCTTGCCCAATACACTAATCATAGGTGACTCGATAGTGAGGCACACTGATGTCCCACTCACTAGGTTGAATAAGGAGACGGTAACAGTCAGCTGTCTATCAGGTGCCAGAATCTGACACACAACACATGCACTCAGGTCACTCCAGAACAAGTACAAGTATGACTCTGTCACTGTCCATGTGGGTGTGAATGACCTGAGACTCACCTCCCTGGACTACATGAAAAGAGACATGGAGGAGCTCTTGGATTATGTGGCCCAGGCAGGTATGACACTAACCCTGAACAGCATCCTAACATCGCCAAGAATGATGCCACAGTACAAGCAGAAAATGATTGGCTTCAATAACTGTTCAAGTTTCTGGTGTCATTCTAAGGGGATGCAGTATCTGTCTGCTTGGGATGACATGATTGACAGACCTCGATGCTTTGCCAGAGATGGCCTGCATCTGTCACCCCTGGATTTCTGGATACTGGCTAAGGCTCTTGCCACCCTTTTTTAGGCGCTGTTCCAAAAACCAAATTACCACCGTAACAACTATAAATAAATGCAATGTGAGGGTCATGCTGCTCAATGCTAAAAGTGTAAATCTCAAGATGCACTTGCTCTAAGCACTCCTCAAAGTGGAGAACATCAAGATTTGTGCTGTAACAGAGACCTGGTTTAAAGCAGCAGAAGCAACCCTGTGCTACCAGGCTATAACTCATTCCACACCTTTTGGCCCCAGAACATGGACCAAAGCTCCAAAGGCGGTTGTCTCCATATTCGTAAAGGATATGCACACCTCCAGACTAGTAGCCCAGCATAACACATCTGAGATACTTCAGGTACAACTAACATTGGGTAAGACGGTGTTTCAGGCCGTAGCCTGCTATAGGTCCCAACCATGTCCCAAGACTCTAACTCCACATTCCTAAGCACCCTGGAAACTATTAGGGTCCAAACCAACAATCTCCTACTAGGTGACTTCAAATACCCCTCCATCAACTGGGAAAACTACTCATGCACCAATACACTGCCGCAATGCTTCCTGGAATTCATCAGTTCAAATGCCCTAGACCAGCTCATTCTTACCCCCACTAGAGGAAGCAACATCCTTGACCTGGTTATTACTAACATGGGTAACCATTGCTCTACACCAATAGTCAATTCCTCCCTGATTAGATCCAACCACAAACTAATCATCATGGAAATCCACACTCACCACAAAGGTAACCACCTTGAAAAACTTCTCCAACGCTGACTTTGGGCTCCTGAAAACAGAGGTGGCTAACTTCACGGCACCTATGTTAATGGAAAATAGATGCATGACTGCTGAATCATACACCGATGCACTGTACAAACATGTACATAAATGCATGGAACTAGCCATACCCAACAGAACCAAGATGCTCTCCTCCAAAAAAAGGATGCCAATCTGATGGTTTCCTGCCACTAATAAACTCTACAACAGAAGGAAGAAATTGTTGCAGAAAAAGGTGATGACCCAAGACTGGAAAAACTCCCTTATTAGCCTCAACAAAAATTGAGATCCCTCATCAAATCCTCTAAAGCCAGCTATGAAGGCAGAATTGCAGCAGACACTAAAAACAACCACAAAGCCTTCTATAGTTATATCAAGAATCTCCACGGCAATACCCAGGTTTGCGCTGTGTTACTGCAATTAATTGTATAGCAAGCTGTTCAACTCATAAAACAATTATTCAATTGAAGTGAACCATCAGTTAACTTATTCCCATAGACTGCTGTTTGCAGTAAACTAACGAGTAAAAAATACATCTAAGTAAAAACTTTATTTTTTAATATTAACTTTTCTGTTTTTTAAAAAACATTTTGTAATGATTGTGTCATTCAGCCCGGGATGTATGTAAGAAGCCAGTCTCAGTTGCCATACTGCTTCTTTCTGTTCTACTTTGTTCCTATAATCACCTCCCCTGATTGTCCTTGTTCACTGACTCAAGAACCGAGAAGGTGAACTTTGGTACACAATTAATTGTTCACTTGCTGACAGTATTTTGAGTGTGTTTTGTAGTAGTAAATTGTATTTCTGATGAAGTTGCCTTTGACGAATAGTGAATTAAATCAGTTTACGCTAAAAGACCTGGTTTTCTCCTGATTTTTGGTGTTTTTGTTTTACATTTTTCTTTGATATACACTGCTGCTGTTCCTGCTGCCTTTTGGTTTTCTTAGTTGGCGTTTTGAAGTTGGGTATGGCTTGCTTATCAGGAGATGAAGACTTGGATATCACCCTGCATTCTACCCTGACTCACAGGGAGAATGTGTTGGATGTACTAGTGACTATGGTTAGTGAGATGCAAAAATCCTCGACTGCTTTGGCTGCAAGGATTAAAGATTTGAATCCAGAAGGAAAAGGGCTTGCTACTGGGACTGGAAGCCAGGTTTGTGTTAGGAATAAAACTGTTCCTGATTTAAAGTCTGTACCTGGAGTTTGTGGTTCTGTTGGTGAAGTTAACAAACTCTTGAGTCTGAATGTAGACCCCCCCCCCTTTTGTGAAGAACTGTTTCAAGTTAACCATGTTACAACTAGAAACAATGTCATGGTTATGCTTGAAAAACTGGAACAGGGGTTAAAAAGGTACCGCTCTTTGCACATTGAAAACAAATACTTTGAGCACTGTGTGAAGGTGGGGATTGTTCTTAAAGGTCTCCATTTTTTTTAAAATGCCGAATGGTGTTACCACTGACAGTCCTTTCTTTAAAAAAGTTACCAACTTCTTCAACAGTGCTGGCATGGATTTCATGAAACTACTAATTAAAAACAATACCTGTCTACTAGAAAAACTGAGAGATGAACTCAGTTGTTAGGACAGTGACATTAAACAACTTATGGATGGTTGCTGTGAGGTTGTGACAGAATATGAGCAGTTATTAGACCGGGTTGACAAAATGGAAAAACAGGTTACACAGTGCAAATCGAAGAAGATTCTAAGGGATTTGGCTATTTACGAACTTGGCAAAGAGTTCTTTGATTATATTCCTAGCAGTGCCAAACCCATTGAGAATGCAGAAACTAAACAGGGATACGATTTAAGGAGCAACACTTCTAATAGAAGAGTTGAAAGAGAATTTCACAATCCAGAGGTGGTGGCCCCTTTAAATTCCAACAATTCTGAAGCCGTTTTTTGTGAAGGTGGTGATGTGAGTTCAACAGTGGGGAGGTGAAAAGCCAGCGCTGTTACACACGATTCTGGTGATATGGGTGAGCATTCACAAACAAGAATAAGAACTGGCCAGAATAGCGGTTGTGACACCAACAAAGGGGCCGGCTTTAGTGCCAACAAGCCTTTTCTACAGGCGGATTACAGTTCTCGCAACAAGAGGAACAGAAGCAGGAGCAAGGGTTGTCAAACCTGCAGTCAGGGCAGGAGTGGACCACGGAGGTAGTTGGGACTGTAAATTATGACTGTGCACGTATTCTGTATTTAATCTTTCAAAATTTGTTTTGAATGATGATCACGTTAATATTTTGAAGCTGGGTTTAAATTTTCAACCCAGTAGAAGGGCTGACTTGACTAAAACGCTTTTGGAATTGAAATTTTTCACTTGAAAGCTTTATTTGCAGTACATTCTGTGTAATGTAACTTTGGGTAGTACGTTGGCTAAGCCCTCTGTGTACAATCCTACATTAATGTATACCTTGAAAATGTTTGAAAATCTTTGTGAGGGAGACATCAGGGCTCAAACTGATAGTAGTAATTACCGTTCTTTTTACAACCTAAGTAGAAATGAGAGAAAGGCATGTAATGACTTGGTATGCAACAAGGATTTAAGGTTTATGAAGGTCGACAAGGGGGGTGGGATTGTGGTCATGGGTACTAATGACTACAATAATGCAATGGAGTTTATGTTGCCCAACCAGTTTGAATATAAAAAGGTGTCTAAATGTGACATTTTGAAATGTTATGGTTTCATCTCTGCCACTCTTTATGGTTTGTTAATGGACGGTCAGATATCTAAAGAAGTCTTCAACTTCTTGCACTTGAAAGATCCCAAAATAGGTGTGCTTTCTGGAATACCTAAGCTCCATAAAAGCATTACCAGTCCCCATTTTAAGCCTATCATTTCTGCCTCAGGAAGTTGTCCAGATTGCATCTCTTTATACTTAGATCATATTTTGAAGCCATATGTGAAGCAGTTACCATCATACATTGCCGATTCCTGGGACTTTTTGGAAAATTTAAGAACATTTTTTTCCAGTTCAGACAATGGCAGTGAACAGTTTTTGATGCTCACAGCTGACGTGACTTCACTGTTCACTTGCATTCCCCCAGAAGCAGGTGTTGATTTTGTTAGGTGGCTTTTGGTTAAGTACACCAATTTGAGTAACTACAGTGTGATCACTTACACCCTGTTGTTAGATTTACTATTGGAGCACAGTTATTTTATGTTCAATGGTAATTTCTATAAACAACTGTCAGGAGTATCTATGGGTGCCACTGTGGGTCCCACTTATGCAAGTTTGGTTCTTGGGTGGTGGGAGTTGGAAATTTTGCCTAATGCGGATTTATATGACAAGGTCGTCTTTTATAAAAGGTTTGTAGACAACCTGTTTTTTATTGTTAAAAAGGAAGGTTTTAGTGTAGATGGTTTTGTAGATTCTTTAAGTGCTACCACTGAATTTTTAACATTCACCTTAAGTGGTTTTGGTCGTGAAGTTTCATTCCTGGATAGGATTATTGGGTGGGAAGCTACTATGAATGAGGTTTACAGTAGTATTCACTGAAAAAAACACTTTTTTAACAGCTATGTACATTATAAAAGTAACCACCCTACCTTTACTAAAAAGAATATTCGACGTGGCCAGTTCATCTGGGCTTCACGGATAACCGTGGATGACACCACCTTTTTTGAGGCAGTTCAGTTTATTAAAAGATTATTTTTGGATAGGGGCTATCCTAGAGATTTACTGGACAAAGCTGCTAGGGAGATTATCTCTAGAAGGAAGAATGATTTTCCTCCCATTTTGGTAAAAGGTTTCACAAAAAGAACATATACAGATGGTGTAGATCCGAGCAAACCTAGGTTTTGTTTGGACATGAGTTTGGACAACAACCAGATCTGTAAAATTATTAACGAGAATTGGAAAGTCATTTTAGGTAATGGTGATACAATAAATGTATTGGATGTGGTGCCTTGTCTTGTGTACAAAAAAAAATTGTAACATCAAGGATATGTTGGAGAGGGGACATGCTTCCCGTTGTTTAGGAGTAAACAACAGAGGTATGCATAAGTGTGTGGGATGTAAAGTATGTAGGTACATCCACACTGGTTCTTATATTTTTTTGCAACACCTTGATTTCAACATCACTGTTCCAGGTAGACTAGATTGTGGTAGGGAAGGTATTGTCTATTTGGCTATGTGTAGTGGATGTCTGGCGTTCTACGTGGGAATGTCCACTAGAAGTTTGAGGACACGTATTCTTGAACTTTTGTATGCTATAAGAAAAAAAAATGTCAACAATGCCTTGTACAAACATTCCACTATGTGCATTAACTGGAAAACGTTCACCTTCTTGGTTCTTGAGTCAGTGAACAAGGACATTAGGGGAGGTGATTATAGGAACAAAGTAGAACAGAAAGAAGCGGTATGGCAACTGAGACTGGCTTCTTACATACATCCTGGGCTGAATGACACAATCATTACAAAATCTTTTTTAAAAAACAGAAAAGCTAATATTAAAAAATTAAATTTTTACTTACGTGTATTTTTTACTGCAAACAGTAGTCTATGGGATTAAGTTAATTAATGGTTCACTTCAACTGAATGATTGTTTTATGAGTTGAACAGCTTGTTATACAATTAATTATTCACTTGCTGACAGTATTTTAAGTGTGTTTTGTAGTAGTGAATTGTATTTCTGATGAAGTCGCCTTTGACGAATAGTGAATTAAATAATTTTACACTAAAAGACCTGTTTTTCTCCTGATTTCTGGTGTTTTTGTTCTACATTTTTCTTTGGTATACACTGCTGCTGTTCCTGCTGCCTTTTGGTTTTCTTAGTAGGCACCCAGCATTACTGCAGCACAGGTTAAAGCTGCATTGTCCAAGGCCAAAAATACAGCTTCCATGGGACCCAACAATATCCCTGGATGTGTTCTACATGAACAACAAAGTGAACTGGCACCACGTCTGTGTGGCCTGTTCAATCACAGCCTCACCTCAAGCTTTGTCCCTATCGAATGGCACACTGCTACAGTCATCCCTCTCCATAAAGGGGGAGTGACTACAGACTCTGGGAATTATCACCCCGTTAGCCTGACAAGTCTGATATGTAAGGATATGGAGCACATCATCATGGACTTAATTAACAAGGATATAAGTAATCTCCAAACTCTGGATCCCATGCAATTTGGTTTTGTGAAAGGTAGATCATGCCTGCTCAACCTGGTTGACTTCTTTAAGTCAGTCACCAGAGCTGTGGATGAGGCAAGGCAGTTCATACAGCCAACCTTGATCTGGCCAAGGTCTTTGATACCATTCTCTACTTAGGAATTATTGATAAACCTCACCAAACTAGGCATCAACCCCATATCACTAGGTGGGTTGTAAATTGGCTCACAGATAGAACCCACAGTGTAAAGTAGTGGATTCCAAGTCAGACTGCCGAACAGTCATCAGTGGAGTCCCACTGGGATTGGTCCTGGGTCCTCTCCTGTTTGGCATCTACTTCTCAGAAGTCCAAGCCAACACAGAGGGACTCTGGCTGACCAAGTTCGCAGATGACTGCAAGCTGGGAGCCATTGTTAACTCCTCAAGTGATGTAGACATCCTACAGAAAGGCCTTACTGAGACCAATGACTGGTGTTGAAACCATGGCCTTAAGCTTAATGCCAAAAAATGCGTCGTCATCCCCATTGAGAAAAACTCAGTTCCCACTAATTACCACATCAATGGGATCCCACTGAACACCGAAGGTGTTATAAGAGATCTGGGGACACAGGTTGACAGCAACCTTTCCTTCGACCACCTCATTTTCACTGTGGTCAGAAAGTTGTTCTATGTGGCACATCTCATTACCAAGGGTTCATCATCTTTCTCTACTCTTCCCTCATTAGGCCAATCATTGAGTATAATGCCCCATTTGGCATGTACCTCACTAGACACATGCAACAGCTGGAGAGGCCACAAAAGTACCTCATGAAGAGGATCCAAGGGCTTAAACACATGTCCTACACAGAGAGACTCAAAAAACATCAGTTATTCTCTGTCTCATATCATCTACTAAGAGGAGATTTCTCCTTAATTACAGGGCCATGTCAGACTCAGCTCTGTTAGAAATTCTACATCTAAAGAAATCCCAGTCCCTCCACACCACATGCTCCAAAGACCTCAACCTCATTACCACAGTCAACAGAACATGCTTGAGGGACATGTTCATAACCCGGAGAATGCCCATGCTCTGGAATAGACTTCCCATACATGGCAAGCAGAGCACCTCACTGGCCCTCTTCAAGAGAAATCTTGATGAGTGGATGGGAAATAGAAAGTTCACTCCGGGGATCATTCCGGTGGCTCTGCTTGATAGAGGCACCATAGTTGGGTGGCACGATGCCAGGGCACTTATATGAGCTAGGCTTGTAAAACCTCCAGGGCCATTAGCCTAGTACACACCTATGAACGTATGAACCTATATAACAGTGTTGTTTTGTCAATATCATAACTTATGTATGACTTGTAACATAACTGAACTCCAGGTTTAAAATAGCTAACATGCATTTAAAACAGACGTATTATTAAAATTTTTTACAGAACATATTTAAAACAATAACAATATTGCATGTATTCATACCTTAAATTATGTGCCAGCAAGATATCTATACTCCCCTCCTCTCTAAGTTTACATTGATGGATATTTTGGCCAGTCTTCTTGGTGTGGCTGATAAAGGGTTGAAGAACAGAGAGAGGAAAGAAAAAATATTTTACAAAGTATCAGCTATATGTAGGGACCTTGCCCCTTCACCACATGCTTTATGAAATAATCTATTTTATACAGTCCTGTAAATGTATGAAAGCCTTTTTATGCTCCTGATACACTAAGGTCCTTGTATCCATATGTAGTGGGCAGTTTCCATGTTTAAATGACCAATGGGTGACATGCATAAGGGTTTTATAGACGCCTGCTTATAAGTATGCATTATATCAAAATAATCTAAAAAAAGTGTTTCTTTATGCTGGAATGTAACAGACTTTTGAATACTGTATAGTTTTACTGTATAGGGTAGCTCAGGCCATATACATGTGGAGTTTAACACATACTGCATAGGTGTATACTTGTTGTAGATTGTATTTATCTGGCCTCTTCATCACTGTCCGTGTTACAAAGACTACA
Source organism: Protopterus annectens (assembly GCF_019279795.1). NCBI lineage: Eukaryota > Metazoa > Chordata > Ceratodontiformes > Protopteridae > Protopterus > Protopterus annectens. The sequence goes on from NC_056730.1 coordinate 1,100,854,524, forward strand.
GGTAAAGGTAAAGGGTAACGATAGTTATCAATTGTAAGTTAACAGAACTGAGAAATGAATGTTGGAGCTGAAAATGGGTTACTTCTTATTCTTGCCTGTTGATTATTCTATTGGCTATCTAGATGAAGCATACATGTACATTTGTTGTTATATTGGTCACTCCAGAATTACCCTCCAGCATGTATTATCACCAGCGCATTGCAATATCCTATAATTATCAACCATTATCCCATGAATACGATTAAATCATTTGATGCAGTTGCAGAAACACAAAATATTGGTTGAAACTCTCATGCAAATGATACTTTTCATTAATAAATATTTACCTCAGTCCATCGATTATAAAAACATTGTAATTTCTCATCTCTCTATTTCAAATTGTTTAAAATATTAATTGCACTCTTCTAAAACTGTATTATGACTACATTTCTTATAGGGTGCTACTGTTGTATTTTCTAGCTGAATGACTGACTCCAGCTCTGCTTAAGTTCCTATGCTTCCAGGACAGCTGCAGCTGGTGAGAGGTCAGACAGCCTGTTGCATCTTGTCATAGAACATAGGCATTTCATTTATTTATAATTACATGCATGGCATTCATTTGCAGCTACATGCATACATGCTGTATTTCTTCTGCGCAGAGAATCTCATTGAATATGTTGAAATAAATGAGTACAAAAATCTCTTATCTGTCGTGTTTGAGTTGAGCTGAAATGAAGTGCCTGTTGTTTGTTGATTATAAGTCATGCCTCACCATGTGTCTATTCTATTTTGTACCTTCCTAGAAATGAGATGAGAACAAAACATTTTTTTACAGAACAAATTCACACGTAGGAGAAGAGACAAAATTAAGCTTGTCCTCAACAACCTGGAAATCTGCTTCCATTGTTGTTCTTTCCTGGCGGTAGAACTGTCTGGCTGTCTTGCGTCTTTTTTCTGGTGAACTCAAAGATCATGAGAACTGCAAGGACATGTCACAATCCATCTGGTTGTATCCTGATAAAAAACATCAATATTTATATTGTGACTTAGAATCTGGCTGCAGAACTGACCAATCTTGCAGATTACATTTGTTCAGTTGCTCTTTATTATTGAAGCGTTATCATTGCTCTAGAGAAAAGATTCCTACCTGCCTAGTTCTCTGATGAGAGATCTTTAAATCTAGTGTCTATTCCTCTCCTAATTTCTGGTCTTATATCGGTTGTGGGCAGTGTGGCCCTACTTTGATCATATTTAAATTTCTTAAGGGGTCCTTGTTGACTGGTCTTTCAAAGTGTTAACCTCTGGAGGTGTCCCATTCCATTTCCTTAATAGTCAGATATGTTTATTTCCTCCCCAGCCTCACACATCACTTACAAAGTCTACATGTTCAAACTTTCATACTTGTATTACGCTGGGGAATGGCCATGTTTTCTGTGCCATAAACACAGTTATTATGCTGGGAAAAGCAATGGATGTTATAAAACCAGTCATCAAAAACTGCCCACTAATAGGGTCTAGTTCTTTCTTTTTCATGTAGATGGAGGGTGAGTAATCCATTAATGTAAGCTGGCCTTTTTGCAACTATACTTCTGTGCACTGATGGCTGTATTGTGTCAACCATTCGTTATCCTGGCATGGCTGCATAGCCATCAGAAAATACCTGTGGGGCACTGCGTTTGTAATTCACCTTCCTGAAATGTGATTGCAAGCAGTTAAAAGAGGATAAATGGAAGGAACTATCTTTGATTTCTTTACTCTGGATAGACAGTCCATTAATTAATTAATTAGGGGATGTTTTCTTTGAGATAGATGATTCGCACATTCACTCTCCTTGAGTGGTTCTGAGGATCGTCCACTTTCTATTGCACGATCTGCATTTCTTCTCCAACAGATTGGGTTGCTCTTCTTGCTTATCTCTCACCTTCTGGTGGCTTGAGGACTGCTCAGTAACATGTTGTATTTCTGCTGCTGTATGGATCTGACTTACTCCTGTGTTACTGCTACTGCCAATCGAAAGTCTTTGGTGTCCTCGGTTCAAAGGGTTATTCTTTAAAGAGGTGCACCATTTTCTCATCGGTTTCTGCTTCTTTAAATCTGATTACAATGAGGTTTCATCACTGCTGTCCATGTCTGGTCTATGTAGAACTCATATGGATTGACCCAGAAATAAATGTTATATTTTGTTGGTAGGGGCTGATGGAGAATCAAGCTGCCATTTTTATTCAGGGCTGGTTCAGGCATCATTTTTAAGTGATTCATCGGCAAGCATGAGATGTACCAAAATGTGCCGGCAGGGATTTTCTTACTGAAACTTGTTTTCTTGCTGCTGGTCAACTTTGGCACATTGGATAGCTCCAATGATGTATTTAAGATATTTTGGCCTTCATTTGTATAAGACATGCTGTAGAATTACCCACCTCCATATTACACAGGAATAACAGCATGACCCATGCTGCAGCTGTCCTTTCTGAATTGCCTTAAGCCTGTGGAATATGCAAGTGGAGATGCAAGGTCTTGTGTAGTTCCCAAGGTGTCCAAGAATTCTGGACAAGACTTATAAATTAGGTAATTGGTAATGGCATGCCACAGTATAAGACATGCTTCCAAGAGTATGGCATTCAAGAACATTAAAATCTCTTAAAGGTATTTTCGTAGACAGCACAGAGCTTCTTAATGTAAATTTAATCAAGAAAGATGACATGGTTGTGGTAGAGCTGGGCACACAGCAAGAGTTGTAAATTAAGAAAAATAATTATTTACAAAAAAATCACTTTAAAGAAGCTGAAAGAAAAATTAGCACTAACTGTCCAGAAAAATTGCAGTTTAGATGACATGTGGTCTGTGGTGATCCATTCCCTTATAAAAATGTTTTTGGTTTTGATAGATGCTCATTCAGCTTGGTAGATGTATATAGCATAAAGTCTGTAACTTTACATTTAACAACTGGAAAGGTGAAACAAAAGTTTTAACACTAGGAATGCTGGTGTCTGAGAATGGCTGTTGCTTTAAGATTGAAGAATTTGCAAACTTTAGGAAAATAAACTGAATTTGCTATGTGTTTACTGCAGCTTTGCTTTCTACATTGAATGGCCTTGTAGGAAGGGAATTAAAAAGAAGTAAACAGAAGACCGTCTAAGAAATGCTATCACGGTCCTTGTTCAGTGACAGAATTACTTCTGCAATGATGATGTTTATCAGAGGTAATATGTCAAAAAAGACCATGATTCACATTTGACTAGCTGTTGTTAGATCTAAAAGTAAAACTACAGGAAAAACAGTGAGCTTGAAAACATACTTTTAACAATAATAGAAGGCTGATAAGTTTTCGGCTTTGCAGAAGTTATTGTAATTGACCTAAACTAATCCTTGGCATGTTTAA